>NW_015176492.1:381691-401625 GCF_001447785.1 Gekko japonicus | reverse complement strand
GGGACTCAAACCCGGCTCTCCCAGATTAGAGTCCGCGCACTTCACCACGACACCAAACTGGCTCTCTGCTCTTTTTCAAGAACTGCTCTTATCAGAACTACGGCTCGCCCAAGGTCATCCAGCCAGGTGCAAGTGGAGGAGTGGGGAATCAAACCCGGCTCTCCCAGATTAGAGTCCGCGCACCTAACCACTACGCCAAACTGGCTCTCAAGTGAGAAGCAGAGGTGGTTTGCCGTCGCCTTCCTCAGTGGAGCCTTCCTTGGAGGTCTCCCCTCCAAATACTGACCCTTCTCAGCTTTTGAGACCTGATGACGTTGAGCTAGACCCAGGGGTCCCTGACGTGGTCCCCTGGCGGCCGCCAAGTTCTTTTAGGTAGTGGGTGGCTTTAGGTGGGGCTCCTGATTGGCCATGCAGCGCTCCCGCCTGAAAGGTTGAAGAGTTCCTATGGGAATTGATAGAACCATAGAGTTGGAAGGGACCTCCAGGGTCATCTAGTCCAACCCCCTGCACAAGGCAGGACATTCACAAATACCTCCCCCTCCACACACCCCAGTGACCAGTGTTCCCTCTAAGCCGAGTTAGTGTGAGCTAGCTCACAGTTTTTTAGCCTCCAGTTCACACATTTTTGTCTTATCCCAGGAAGGATGGCTCCAGAGCAATCTAATTTATGCAGTAGCCAAATTGTTTGCTCACAACTTTAATGCCATCAGCTCACAAAGTAGAATTTCTGCTCACAAGACTCCACAGCTTAGAGGGAACATTGCCAGTGACTGCTGTTCCACGCCCAGAAGATGACAAAAAAAACCCCAAACACCTCCAGGATCCCCGGCCAAACTGGCCTGGAGAAAAATTCCTTCCTGTCCCCAAAGTGGCGACCAGTATTTCCCTGGGTGTGTAAGAAAGGGCCGCGAGAACTAAGCGCCGATGCAACCCTGCCTCTCACGGTCTGCCTCAGTTCACAGAATCCGCACTGATGCCCGATGGCCGTCTAGCCTCTGTTTAAGAACCTCCCAAGCAGGAGAGCCCGCCACCTCCCGAGGAAGCCTGTTCCGCTGAGGAACTGCTCTGTCAGGGAGTTCTTCCTCATGTTCAGCCGAAAACTCCTCTGATTTCATTGTTGTGTATAACCTCAATCCCTGCCCTCATGCGGCAGCCATGTTGTGGCTGTGCCCACCACCCTTGGTCAGAATTCCAAAGGGCCCCACAGGCTCAAAAGGGTTGGGGACTCCTGGGCTAGACCAACCTTCCTTCCCCCCGCCCTCCAGCCTTAACAGCGCTATAAAAGGGGATTCCACCCGTTCCTACGATAACCTGCACCTGCCCAGATCTCCTCTTCTGCACTAGGGGCAGGTGGCTTTATGGCTGGGTGTTTTTTTCCCCCTTAAGGCCGCAGCTGTCTCTCAGTATTCCCGCACGGTGGTGAATTTGAACTAGGCAAGTTTCTAGTCCTTCGGATGAACGTGAAACGGGACTCCAAAGGTCTGTTTCGTATTCCTGCAAAGAGGAAATAGGTTAGGACTCATGCAGGGCTTTTTTTGTAGAAAAAGCCCAGCAGGAACTCATTAGCATAATAGGCCACACCCAACAGCAGAAACTCATTAGCATATTAGGCCACACTCCTGACAGCACAGCTCATTAGCATATTAGGCCACAACCCCTGTGTTACCAGAAGTGTGGCCATCCAGCCACACCCACCTTTTGCTTCTTATTCTGTTTACCTTGTTTGTTGTCAAAACCCAGGGCTTTTTTTGTAGCAGGAACTCCTTTGCATGTTAGGCCACACACCCCTAATTGTAGCCAATCCTAATGAGTTTCTGCTGTTGTGGCCTATTATGCTAATGAGTTCCTGCTGGGCGTGGCCCACTCGGGAGCCAGCCGGAACTCCGTTCCTGTGCGTTCCTGCCCCAAAATAGCCCTGGATGAACGTGAAACGGGACTCCAAAGGTCTGTTTCGTATTCCTGCAAAGAGGAAATAGGTTAGGACTCAGGAGCTGGCGGAAAAGGGGCAGGGTATTGATCAGCACTGGGTAAGGCAGGCTCAAGCGGTCTACTGATCTTTCCCATAAGAGCCGCTATGTCATGTGTAGGGTTGCCAGATCCGGATTGGGAAATACCTGGAGATTTGGGGGGTGGAGCCTGAAGAGGGCGGGGTTTGGGGAGGGGCGGGACTTCAGTGGGGTCGAAGGCCACTCAGTCCACCTTCCAAAGTGGCCATCTTCTCCAGGGTAACCGACCTCGGTCTCCTAGAGGTCAGTTGTAATCCCAGGGGATCTCTGGCCGCTGCCTGGAGATTGGCAAGCCCCATTGGTGTGCTATACCCGAGTGCCCGCCTGTGGAGGGTACCCACAGAATGCAACACCCCAGGGCTTCGTCAAGCCTCATCCCTTAACTTGGATCCGGATTCGGCCCCGGGGACTGGATCCCAAAGCCTGGGCCTAGGAGACACAATCCCGCAGGGCGAGGGTGTTTCTGTGCTGCCGCAGAGGGCTGGCCCCAGTATCACTGCTCAGTGTACAGAACTACCTGAGAGGAAGGTGAAACATTTCCTGGCCCGCGTGAGCCTTCCAAACCAACCGACAGAAAATAGAAATGTCAAAATTTAAGCTTAGATATTAAGGATTCCTGTTCATTTGCACCGCTCTGTGGTTTCTGGGTCCTAAAAGGAGGTGGCTGTGAAAGGACCCTGACAATCTGGGAAGGACGATTAAAACAGCATTGGCTTTGAAGAAGAGGAGGAGGAGAAGGAGAGTGGATTTATACCCTGCCCGTCACTACCCGAAGGAGTCTCAGAGCGGCTTACAATCTCCTTTCCCGTCCCCTCCCCACAACAGACACCCTGTGAGGTCGGTGGGGCTGAGAGAGCTCTCTCGAGGACTGCCCTTGAGAGAACAGCTCTGAGAGAACTTGTGACTGACCCAAGGCCACACCAGCAGCTGCATGTTGAGGCGTGGAGACTCAAACCCAGTCCTCCCAGATTAGAGTCCGCGCTCCTAACAACTGCACCAAACTGGCTAATCCTCATTCGTTGCCGGGAAGAAGATCCCAAAATGAGCCTTGTGTCCCCTTAAAGTGTCAAGATTAATTAAAATGAAACACTTTTGTGAACTTAGAGCCTTCTTTGTCAGATACTACTGAAGAGAAGGGGGAGAACACGGAAAAGCCTGCAGTGCTTTGGTTTTTCCAGTGCGGTGAGATTTGCTGCAATACTAGAATGTCGCCACCAGGGGGTGCTCTGGTAATCGTGGAAATCGCGGCCACGATGGAGAACCAAGGAAGAAATCAAAGTTACGGTCTACCGAGCCACCAAAGGCCCTTCAGCTAGCATCTTGTCCCACAATTATCCCCATTATGCTCGGTGAGTGGACATGGACCAGTCGCGCTCGGCCTGGCCTACCTTGCAGGGTTGTCGTGATGATATATTGGAGGAAGGGAGAGCTACTTCCCCTGCCCTAAGATCCTTGGATAAAGAACAGGATGGATATAAATAAAGCACATGAACTTTTATGCATGGGATAAGAGTCTGTATTGAAGAAGTGCTTGCGGGTTTGTTCCAGGATGGATCTGACTCTGGAATCTCACCGTTTAGGAATCCAAGATTGAAGCTGAGGTGCCTGGCACACGCAGTTGAAAGAGCCCCCTTCCTCTCCGTCCTCCAAATACTTTTTGTCTGCTACTCTACATGTAGGGTGTGGGCGTTGCCCCAAGTATTCATAGACCCTGACCTTTTCTGGGCTTGGCCTCGTTGGACTGCCCTCCTGACTGGAGCTCAACCGTCGAGGAGGGGTGACATTTTGGTCCGAATCGGAGCAGCGAGTCCATTCCCCCCAAACAATCTCCTTACCGTTTCCCTAAAGAGCCCAGAGCATGTTCCCTCCCATCATGCCCCTCTATAAATCGACAGTGCGACCTCATTTGGAATACTGTGTGCAGTTCTGGTCACCACACCTTAAAAAGGATATGATAGCTTTGGAAAAAGTGCAGAAAAGGGCAACTCGAATGATAAAGGGGTTGGAACACTTTCCCTATGAGGAAAGGTTAAAGCGCTTGGGGGTCTTTAGCTTGGAGAAACGACGACTGAGGGGTGACATGATCGAGGTTTATAAGATAATGCATGGGAAAGAGCAGGTAGAGAAAGAGGTACTTTTCTCCCTTTCTCACAAGCCAAGAACTCGTGGGCACTCCATGAAATTGCTGAGCGGTCGGGTTAGAACGGATAAAAGGAAGTCCTTCTTCACCCAAAGAGTGATTAACACACGGAATTCACTGCCACAGGAAGTGGTGGCGGCTACAAGCATGGACGGCTTCAAAAGGGAATTAGATAAGCATATGGAGCAGAGGTCCATCAGTGGCTATTAGCCACAAGGTATAGATAGGGGCTCTGGGGCAAGAGATGCTCTGTCATCTTGGTTCTTGGGGGGTCAACAGTGGGATGGCTTCTAATGTCCTGGCCCCACTGGTGGACCTCCTGATGGCACCTGGTATTTCTGGCCACTGTGGGATACAGAGTGTTGGACTGGATGGGCCTTTGGCCTGATCCAACATTGGCATCTCTTATGTTCTTATGTTTAATCTGGGAGACACTAATCTGGGGGACAACGGATTTGGATTCCCCAGTCCTCCACATGCAGCTGCCGGTGTGACCTTGGGTCAGTCACAGTTCTCTCAGAGCCGTTCTGGAAACAGCAGTCCCCTGGGGGCTCTCTCAGCCCCACCTACCTCACAGGGTGTGTTGTGAGGAGGGGAAGGGGCAAGGAGTTTGTAAACTGCTCTGAAACTCCTTTGGGTAGTGAAGGGTGGGGGTATAAATCCAATCTCCTCTCCTCCTCCTCCTCCTCCTCCTCCTCCTCCTCCTCCTCCTCCTCCTCCTCCTCCTCCTCCTCCTCCTCCTCCTCCTCCTCCTCCTCCTCCTCCTCCTCCTCCTCCTCCAGGGAATCCCAACTCTGGATTGTGAAACACCTCGAGAGTTTGGGGGTGGAGCCTGAGGAGGGCGGGGTTTGGGAACGGGAGGGACCTCGGCAGGTATAATGCCACAGAGTCCTCCTTCCAAAGCGGCCATTTCCCCCAAGGGAGGTGATCTCTGCCTCATGGAGATCCACTGTAATCCCAGAAGATCTCCAGCCGCCCCCTGGAGTCTGGCAACCCGATCTTCAGCCTTCCCTGCTCCCCCCCTTCCTACGCAACAGCGAGACGCAGCAAGCAGGGCAGGCCGTGCTCTCCTTATCTCCGCTGCCTCAAGGAAACCTCTCCCTGTCCTTGGCGGAGGAACCGTCTCCCGTCTGCTGTATCAGTTCTGCTCGCACTCCCACCGGCCAAATGCCCTTGCTGTTTCTGTTGCGTTAGCTTTTTCGGAAAAGCAGGGGAAAGGTCTAAGATCTCTTCTCCTCTCGGCCAGGCCGGGGATTCTCCCTAGTTTGAACAGGGACGGGTAGGAGGGACGGGAGAGCAGTCGTTTGATTCAGCGTTATTTTGATTACTTAATGCAGCGGTCAGGGCCGGCTTGCTCACTAGGCAAACTAGGCATTCGCCTAGAGTGCGCCGGCCCTTAGGGGCACAAAACTGCACCCGGGCTCCCTTCCCCGCCTCCGGCTGCACCCTCTGCCCCTCCCTCCCTGCCTTTCTCCCAGTCTGGAGTGTCATCATGGAACTTCTTCGCGGGTGCATGGAGAGGCACGCGGCGGCGGCGGGGGGGGAAGACACAAGGTGTGGGGAGGCACTAGTTTCGCCTAGGGCGCCGAAAAACCTCAGGCCGACCCTGGGAGCAGTCCTCTTCTTCGGAACCTTGAGGGTACTTGGGGTAGTTCCCTGGCCTGCCGAACGTGAATCGGCCCTTGAGCTTCTGGGAGAGGTTCCTGGTCGACCACCGCCTAGGGTTGCCAACTCCAGGTTGGGAAATACCTGGAGATTTGGGGGGCGGAGCCTGAGGAAGGCGGGGTTTGGGAGGGGAGGGACTTCGAGAAGAAGAGAGCGATTGGATCGATACCCCGCCCTTCACTACCCGAAGGAGTCTCAGAGCGGCTCACAATCTCCTTCCCCCCCCCTCAACAGACACCCCGTGAGGTCGGTGGGGCTGAGAGAGCTCTCTCGAGGACTGCTCCTGAGAGAATAGCTCTGAGAGAACTTGTGACCGGCCCAAGGTCACACCAGCAGCTGCGTGTGAAGGAGCGGGGAAATCAAACCCAGTTTCTCCTGGATTAGAGTCCGCGTTCTTAACTGCTACACCAAACTGGCTCTGGAGGGCCTGTAATGCCATGGTGTCCGCCTTCCAAAGCAGCCATTTTCTCTGGGCGACCGGATCTCCATTGCGTGGAGATCGGGCATGATCCCAAGAGATCTCCAGCCACCACCTGGACGTTGGCGGCCATCACCGTTGCCCCGAGGGCTGCCAGCAGCAAGCGGAACTGAATCACCGAGGGCACGCCGCCAGGACAGCTTCGTTCACACCCGAGCGGCGGCAACAATAAAAACAGGCGCAGACGTGTCCGATAGGGCTGCCAGCCTCCAGGTGGGACCTGGGGATCTCCCGCTTTTACCACTGATCCCCAGCCGACAGAGATTGGCTCCCCTGGAGGAAATGGCGGCTTCGAAGGGTGGGCTCTGTGGCCTTGTTCCATGCTGAGGCTCCTCCCCTCCCCAAGCCCCGCCCTCTCCCGGATCCACCCCCCAAAGTCTCCCAAGTATTTTCCAATCCAGACCTGGCGACCCTGGTGTCGGATGAATGCCGTCCTTGCCACATCTTGCGGCTGTCTCTGTGCCACCGGCGCCAGCCTGGCCAAGTCTGGGTTAGGAAGTTCTTGGGGCTCTGGAAGTGGGGCTGAGGAGGGACCTCAGCTGGGGCACAAAGCCGTACGGTCCACCTTCACAAGCGGCCATTTTCTTTCGGGGAGCTGATCTATGTCGGCCGGAGAGCAGTTGAAATTCCGGGAGACCTTCAGGCCTCACCTGGAGGTTGGCAACTCCGGGCACCCGCGGGGCCCCTTCAGCACCGATTCTTTTGACATTCTAGGCCCACTCCCGCTGCTGTAGCGCAGCCTAAGTGCAAGTGAGGGAAATGAACACAGGACTTGCCTCTCTTTACTAGAGGTAGGGCTCTTTTTGTAGCAGGAACTCCTTTGCATATTAGGCGACACACCCCTAATGTAGCCAATCCTCCAAGAGCTTACAGTAGCCCCTGTAAGAAGAGCTCTGTAAGCTGTTGGGGGATTGGCTACATTAGGGGTGTGTCGCCTAATATGCAAAGGAGTTCCTGCTACGAAAAGAGCCGGAAGTGGCAGCTCTGGGTTGGGAAACACCTGGAGATTTGGGAGGCGGAGCCTGGGGAGGGCGGGGCTTGGGGAGGGGAGGGGAGGGGCCTCCGCAGGGTATAATGCCGTAGACTCCATCCTCCGAAGCAGCCATTTTTCTCCAGGGGGGCTGATCTTAGTCATCTGGAGATGAGCTGAAATTCCTTAGGTTGCCCACTCAGACTGGCAGCGGCTCTCCAGGGTCTCAGGCGGAGGCCCCTCACGTCACCTATGAAGGGCTTCTTTTCACCGGAGGTGCCGGGGATTGAACCTGGAACCTTCTGCAGGCCAAGCCGAGGCTCTTCTATTGAGCCATGGCCCCTCTAATCTGGGAGAACCGGGTCTGATTCCCCACTCCTCCACGTGCAGCTGCTGGTGTGACCTTGGGTCAGTCACAAGTTCTCTCAGAGCTGTTCTAGCTGTTCTCTCAGGAGCTCTCTCACATGCAGGGCAAGCTGAGGCTCTTCCATTGAGCCATGGCCCCTCTAATCTGGGAGAACCGGGTCTGATTCCCCACTCCTCCACGTGCAGCTGCTGGTGTGACCTTGGGTCAGTCACAAGTTCTCTCAGAGCTGTTCTCTCACAAGTGGTTCTTGAAGGAGCTCTCTCAGCTGCAGGCCAAGATGAGGCTCTTCCATTGAGCCATGGCCCCCTCTAATCTGGGAGAACTGGGTCTGATTCCCCACGCCTCCACGTGCAGCTGCTGGTGTGACCTTGGGTCGGTCACGAGGTCTCTCAGAGCTGTTCTCTCACGAGCAGTTCTCGAGAGAGCTCTCTCGGTCCCGTCGACCTCTACAGGGTGTCTGTTGTGGGGAGGGGAAGGGAAAGGAGTTTGTAAGCTGCTCTGAGACTCCTTTGGGTACTGTAGGACGGGGTATAAATCCAATCTCTTCTCTTCTTCTTCTTCCCCCCCTGTGGAGAAAGTAGACCAGTTAAATGCAAATGGGAATAATAAAAAGGCTCTGTCTCCACAGCAGCAGCCCACTGGGAAAGAATTCCAAAGATCCTCTGGAGGTCCGTTGTGGGAGATTTCCCAGTGGGCAAGGCTAGTTTACTCTTCCTTCCCCCTCTCCAGTTAGGCATGGTGGTGTCTGGTTGCCAAATCCAATCTGGGAAACTCCTGGAGATTTGGGGGATGGAGCCTGGGGAGGACAGGGACCTCAGTAGAGTACAATGCCACAGAGTCCACCCTCCAAAGCGTCCACTATCTCCAGGGGAACTGATCTATGTCATCTGGAGGTGAGCTGTAATTCTACGGGAACCCCAGGTCCCACCTGGAGGCCGGCACCCCCTACCTCTCCTCCTTGGTCCCAGATCTGAGACTGTAAACGTCTCCGGGCAGAGACCTGTGAGGCGCACAGATGTGCTGTGTCCGTCAAGAACTAGTGATAACCCTCGATGCTTTGCTCTCCGCGGGTCCCCCTTTTTCTAGCTGGACTGACGGGGTCCCACGGGACAGCTTCAGGAATGTGCCACTTCCGAATCGGAGGAGAAGGGCGGGAGAGGTTTTGTTTGGCCGGGCTTTCTCCCATAAACAGGATTTATTCCCGGCTCAGCCTCTGTCATGGAAGCTACTTAGCCCAGCCCTCCAGGGACGGCTGGAATGTGAAGAATGGGGTCTGCCTGCATCGGAGGGCTTCTTTTCTCCCACCCACCCAAGAAGAGGTCTGAGGGGAGGGGAGGGGGAAGAAGCCAGGCCCGGCCTCTGGAGTTAACGCGAAAGAAGATTCCTCTGGCACCTTTAAGGAGGGGGAGAGCGTTATCAGCAACTACTAGCCCTGGGGACTGAGGGGAACTTCCAGAGCCCAGAGGCCGTGTCAGGGGAAGGCCTCCAGGCCTCGGCCTCTCTGCCCTGTTGTTGGCCCTGAAGAGGAACTGGTTGGCCACTGAAGATGGGCAGCCCATGTTAGTCTATCTGTGGCAGTAGAAAAGAGCAAGAGTCCAGGGGCACCTTAAAGACTAATAAAAATTGTGGCAGGGCTTTCGGGAGTCACTGCTCACTTCTTCAGATGCCAGATAGTGCTTGGCCTCTGTGTGAGAGAGGATGCTGGACTAGATAGACCCCTGGCCTGATCCAGCAGGGCTCTTCTGATGTGGGGAAGGCCTCGGCCTCTCTGCCTTGTTGTTGGCCCACCAGAGGAACTGGTTGGCCACTGTGTAAGTCAGGACGCTGGACTAGATGGACCACTGGCCTGATCCAGCAGGGCTCTTATGAAGGCCTCTGCCTCTCTGCCCTGTTGTTGGCCCTCCAGAGGCTCTGGTCAGCCAGTGTGTGAGACAGGATGCTGGACTAGATGGACCACTGGTCTGATCTAGCAGGGCTCTTCTGTGGTTCTTAGGAAGGCCTCAGCCTCTCTGCCCTGTTGTTGGCCCTCCAGAGGAACTGGTTGGCCACTGTGTGAGACGGGATGCTGGACCAGAGGGACCACTGGTCTGATCCAGCAGGGCTCTTCTGGTGTTCTTACAAGGGCCTCGGCCTCTGTGCCCTGTGGGCTCTTCTGATGTTCTTCTGAAGTTCTCGTAGGGTTGCCAAGTCCATTTCTCTTTGCAGCGGGGGGGGCTCCCGGACAGCGTTTTCCCCTCAAGCGTGCCCGACGTCATCATGTCACATCTGGCTGACGTGCACACCGGAGTGGGGTTCCCCCCAGGGCCCGATTCCGCGGCGGCGGAAATCGGGCCTCCAAAGTGGGGGACGCCCCCTGGGGGGACTTGGCAGCCCTAAGGTCTCGGCCTCTGTGCCTGGTGGTTGGCCCACCAGAGGAACTGGTTGGCCCCTGTGTGAGGCAGGATGCTGGACTAGATGGACCCTCACTGGTCTGATCCAGCAGGGCTCTTCTGATGTTCTTATGAAGGCCTCGGCCTCCTTGCCCTGTTGTTGGCCCTATGGACGAAGTGCTTGGCCCCTGTGTGAGGCAGGATGCTGGACTAGATGGACCCCTGGTCTGATCCAGCAGGGCTCTTCTGATGTTCTATGAAGGCCTCGGCCTCCTTGCCCTGTTGTTGGCCCTATGGACGAAGTGCTTGGCCCCTGTGTGAGGCAGGATGCTGGACTAGATGGACCCCTGGTCTGATCCAGCAGGGCTCTTCTGATGTTCTATGAAGGCCTCGGCCTCCTTGCCCTGTTGTTGGCCCTATGGACGAAGTGCTTGGCCCCTGTGTGAGGCAGGATGCTGGACTAGATGGACCCCTGGTCTGATCCAGCAGGGCTCTTCTGATGTTCTATGAAGGCCTCGGCCTCCTTGCCCTGTTGTTGGCCCTATGGACGAAGTGCTTGGCCCCTGTGTGAGGCAGGATGCTGGACTAGATGGACCCCTGGTCTGATCCAGCAGGGCTCTTCTGATGTTCTATGAAGGCCTCGGCCTCCTTGCCCTGTTGTTGGCCCTATGGACGAAGTGCTTGGCCCCTGTGTGAGGCAGGATGCTGGACTAGATGGACCCCTGGTCTGATCCAGCAGGGCTCTTCTGATGTTCTATGAAGGCCTCGGCCTCCTTGCCCTGTTGTTGGCCCTATGGACGAAGTGCTTGGCCCCTGTGTGAGGCAGGATGCTGGACTAGATGGACCCCTGGTCTGATCCAGCAGGGCTCTTCTGATGTTCTATGAAGGCCTCGGCCTCCTTGCCCTGTTGTTGGCCCTATGGACGAAGTGCTTGGCCCCTGTGTGAGGCAGGATGCTGGACTAGATGGACCCCTGGTCTGATCCAGCAGGGCTCTTCTGATGTTCTATGAAGGCCTCGGCCTCCTTGCCCTGTTGTTGGCCCTATGGACGAAGTGCTTGGCCCCTGTGTGAGGCAGGATGCTGGACTAGATGGACCCCTGGTCTGATCCAGCAGGGCTCTTCTGATGTTCTATGAAGGCCTCGGCCTCCTTGCCCTGTTGTTGGCCCTATGGACGAAGTGCTTGGCCCCTGTGTGAGGCAGGATGCTGGACTAGATGGACCCCTGGTCTGATCCAGCAGGGCTCTTCTGATGTTCTATGAAGGCCTCGGCCTCCTTGCCCTGTTGTTGGCCCTATGGACGAAGTGCTTGGCCCCTGTGTGAGGCAGGATGCTGGACTAGATGGACCCCTGGTCTGATCCAGCAGGGCTCTTCTGATGTTCTATGAAGGCCTCGGCCTCCTTGCCCTGTTGTTGGCCCTATGGACGAAGTGCTTGGCCCCTGTGTGAGGCAGGATGCTGGACTAGATGGACCCCTGGTCTGATCCAGCAGGGCTCTTCTGATGTTCTATGAAGGCCTCGGCCTCCTTGCCCTGTTGTTGGCCCTATGGACGAAGTGCTTGGCCCCTGTGTGAGGCAGGATGCTGGACTAGATGGACCCCTGGTCTGATCCAGCAGGGCTCTTCTGATGTTCTATGAAGGCCTCGGCCTCCTTGCCCTGTTGTTGGCCCTATGGACGAAGTGCTTGGCCCCTGTGTGAGGCAGGATGCTGGACTAGATGGACCCCTGGTCTGATCCAGCAGGGCTCTTCTGATGTTCTATGAAGGCCTCGGCCTCCTTGCCCTGTTGTTGGCCCTATGGACGAAGTGCTTGGCCCCTGTGTGAGGCAGGATGCTGGACTAGATGGACCCCTGGTCTGATCCAGCAGGGCTCTTCTGATGTTCTATGAAGGCCTCGGCCTCCTTGCCCTGTTGTTGGCCCTATGGACGAAGTGCTTGGCCCCTGTGTGAGGCAGGATGCTGGACTAGATGGACCCCTGGTCTGATCCAGCAGGGCTCTTCTGATGT
Organism: Gekko japonicus; assembly: GCF_001447785.1. Taxonomy (NCBI): domain Eukaryota; kingdom Metazoa; phylum Chordata; class Lepidosauria; order Squamata; family Gekkonidae; genus Gekko; species Gekko japonicus. Next base: position 389,627 of record NW_015176492.1, on the reverse strand, counting down.
TCTATGAAGGCCTCGGCCTCCTTGCCCTGTTGTTGGCCCTATGGACGAAGTGCTTGGCCCCTGTGTGAGGCAGGATGCTGGACTAGATGGACCCCTGGTCTGATCCAGCAGGGCTCTTCTGATGTTCTATGAAGGCCTCGGCCTCTCTGCCCTGTTGCTGGCCCTCTGGAGGAACTGGTTGGCCACTTTATGAGTGACAGAATGCTGGACTAGATGGACCCCTGGTCTGATCCAGCAGGGCTCTTCTGATGTTCTTACAGATAGATTTATGAAGGAGAAATGGTTACTAGCCATGGTCACTGAGGGGATCCTCCACATTCAGAGACACGAATCCTCTGAAACTCAGAGCCAGGAGGCAACATCGTGGGAAGGCCTCTCTGCCCTGTTGTTGGCCCTCCAGAGGAAATGGTTGGCCTCTGGGTAAGACAAGATGCTGGACTAGAGGAACCACCGGTCTGGTCCAGCAAAGCTTTTTAAGGCGAACAGATTTTTCCACCACAAAAAAATCCTGCGGGCTTGAGGCTGCTTCCTCAGACGTGATGAGTCGACAGTTAACTTTGCCACCTCTGGGCTCGTCTGGAAAATCTTACGGTGCGGTCAACATTCGCCTTTAAGGTGGGCCTGCCACCCTCCAGGTGGGGCCTGGAGACCCCCCAGAATCACAGCTCATCTCCATAGGGCAGATGGGCTCTCCTGTCATCACACCCCGCTAAGGCCCCTCCCCTTCCTCAAACCCCGCCCTCCCCAGGCTCCGCCCCCAAATCTCCAGGAGTTTCCCAACCGGGAATTGGCGACCCCACTTCGAGGTTTCACAGGACTCCTTTTTTTGTTGTTTCAGTAGACTAACGTGACTACCCCACTAGATCGACTGGAAATTAGGATTGCCAACTTCAGTTTGAGAAATTCCTGGAGATGTCAGGGGTAGAGCCTGTAGAAGGCAAGGTTTGAGGAGACGAGGGGACCTCAGCAGGATACAATGCCAGCCATTTTCTCCAGGGGAGCTGATCTCTGTCATCTGGAGTTCAGTTGGAATCCTAAAAGATCTCCGGGCCTCACCTGGGGGTTGGCAACCCTAGCTAGAATTGGGATTACAGAGGCAAATGCTGAAGAGGGAACAATTCTGTTCACAGACTGTTGGAGAGGGAATTTACCGGACTCCGGTGGATGAGGGGAACCTAATCTTCTTTGCTTTGGTATTCTCCAGTCAGAGATAAGGCCTGTTAATCTGTTGCAGTCAGATCAAGGAGGCGGAATCTTGCCTCTCCTGGAAGATTAACACGTTTTTATCCCCGGCCTGAGCATTGTAGGGTTAGAGCCAGTGTTCCCTCTAAGATGAGTTAGTGTGAGCCAGCTCACAGTTTTTTAGCCTCTGGCTCACACCTTTTTGTCTCAGCTCAGGAAGGAGGGCTCTAGAGCAGACTAACTTATGCAGCATCCAAATCACCTGCTCACAACTTTAATGCCAGTAGCTTACAAAGTAGAATTTTTGCTCACAGGGCTCTATAGCTTAGAGGGAACATTGGTTAGAGCTCACTTCATCACGTGCGTGGAGTGCATTCTCAGATGGCGGGCGTGTTTGTATGTCTTCTGGAGGGGGCGGGAAAGTTGTAAGAAGAGTCAGAAGGCTGTGGAGTGTCAGGAATAAAAGGGTGTGGTGTTAAGAGTAGTCCAAAAAAAGGACAGTTAGCCCTATATGCCGTCTTCTTGATGAGATATGCATTTCCCAGAATTACATCACACCCTAAACTTCCTGCGTTTCATGACCCCTTGACCCTGCTGAATTTGCACTTTTCATAGTCTTGATTTTGTGTGTGTGTACATATATATATGCATATACCAACTGAGGATCCACCTCATGCATCGGAGGAAGTGGACTCCACCCTACAGATGCTTACGGTTGCGTAAAAACGTGTTTGTCTTTCTGGTGCCATGAAAACTCCTGGGTTTGTTTGTTCTGCCTTAGCAATTTATCTGTTCTGTCCCTGTTTTTCTCCCGTCCTGATCAGTTTCATCTCGAGTGATGGAGGAGTTATTTCAGAAGACGTGGCGTGGTTTTACCTACCAGTGAAAGGTGAAGATAAAATGAAGATGGGGAGCAGGCGTGATCACGGAGCCGTTCTCAAGATGGGATAAAAGAGGGAGGAAGGAAAGAAGTTGGTAAGATTGTCTTGGAAACGTCACATTTTTCAAGCCAAAAAAAGTCAGTTGGCATAAGCTTTGCAAGAGGTCAGCCTGCAGGCAACGTTGCGAGAGGTCAGCTGCAGGCAATATCATTTTCTATAAAGGGATTTCCCAGGACTGGAGCAGCCTGTCTGTAGGTTAGTAGTTGTTGTTCTGCAGGGAGGGGGAAATCACTTTGCATGTGCAAAGGAATATTTCGAATGGTCATCTAGTGCTCGAACTTGACATTCCAAGAATAAGGCTTCACCACCAATTAATCTCTAGTTGAGAGTGTATGTTCTGAACAAAGCAGACTAATATAGATGACAAAGATCTCTTGCATGTGTCTTCTGCACAGTGTGAAAGGTCTTTAGATTTAAGGAACTGATCTAAATGGAAGTATTAAAGTTGGGCCTAGTTTTGAGGGCTTCAGTTTCAGCACAGATCAAGAAGCGGGCACAGCAGAGGCAGTGAACAGATTTGCATTTTTTTAAAGACTTAGAATCTCCGCCTTGCTGCTCTTGCCAGTTTCGTGTGATGGTTAGGAACACAGACTCTAATCTGGGAGAACCGGGTTTGATTCCTCACTCCTCCACGTGCAGCTGCTGGCGCAACCTTGGGTCACTCACAAGTTCTCTCAGAGCTGTTCTCTCAAGGGCAGTCCTCTAAAGAGCTCTCTCAGCCCCACCTACCTCACAGGGTGTCTGTTGTGGGGAGAAGACTCTCAGGCCCACCTGCCTCACAGGGTGTCTGTTGTGGGGAGGGGAAGGGAAAGGAGTTTGTGAGCCGCTCTGAGACTCCTTTGGGTAGTGAAGGGCGGGGTATAAATCCAATCTCTTCTTCTTCTTCTTCTTCTTCTTCTTCTTCTTCTTCTTCTTCTTCTTCTTCTTCTTCCTCTTCTTCTTCTTCTAATGGGAGAGGCCACAGGAATCTTTTGGAGAGCCAGTTTGGTGTAGCGGTTAGGAGGGCAGACTCTAATCTGGGAGAACCGGCTTTGACTCCCCACTCCTCCACATGCAGCTGCTGGTATGACCCTGGGTCAGTCACAAGATCTCTCAGACCTGTCCTCTCAAGTGCAGTCCTCAAGAGAGCTCTCTCAGCCCCGCCTACCTCACAGGGTGTCTGTTGTGGGGAGGGGAAGGGAAAGAAGATCGTAAGCTGCTGTGAGACTCCTTCGGGTGGTGAAGGGCGGGGTATAAATCCAATCTCCTCTTCTTCTTCTTTTGGGGGTAGGGATGTCAGCCGCCAGGTGGGGCCTGGGGACCCCCTCAGAATGACAGCCCATCTCCAGACTACAGAGATCTTCCCCCCCTGGAGAAAATGTGTGTTTTGGAGGGTGGACTTTATGGCATCGTAGCCCACTGAGGTCCCTGTTTCCCAACCTGGATCTGGCAAGTTTACCCCCCCCCCCTTCTCAGGCTGGTGGCCAGGGTGGACCTGGCAACCCTATGGGGTGGGAAAGGTGGCAACCCAGTCGCCAGTCAATCGCTCATCTTGTTTGCCTGCCCTCCTTGTTCCAGTGCCCTCGGCAGCAGTGCGACGCCCATAAATTAAGCGGCTGAATCCTCCATCCCTCCATCTCACGGTCAGGAAACTTTTACTCCTGTGAGCCAGTTTGGTGTAGCAGCTAGGAGCGTGGACTCTGATCTGGGAGAACCGAGTTTGATTCCCCACGTCTCCACGTGCAGCTGCTGGTGTGACCTTGGGTCAGTCACAAGTTCTCTCAGAGCTGTTCTGGATAGAGCATTCCTTGCGAGAGCTCTCTCAGCCCCACCGACCTCACAGGGTGTCTGTTGTGGGGAGGGGAAGGGAAAGGAGTTCGTAAACCGCTCTCAGACTCCTTTGAGTAGTGAAGGGCGGGGTAGAAATCCAATCTCTTCTCCTCTTCTTCTTCTTCTTTTTTTTTTTTTGATCCCCCTAAGGGGAATTTTTTATTGATTTTTTACAAACTACAACCGAAAATATGGGAAGGGGAACTACATCTAAGGAGAAAGAAAAAAGACCCACTCCTCTTCTTCTTCTCAAGGGCAGTCCTCGAAAGAGCTCTCTCCGCCCCGCCTGCCTCACAGGGTGTCTGTTGTGGGGAAGGGAAGGGAAAGGAGATTGTAAACCGCTCTGAGACTCCTTCGGGTCGTGAAGGGCGGGGTATAAATCCAATCTCTTCGTCTCCTCAGTTTTGGCCATCAGATTAGTTCCCCGGCGTACCCTTTATGGTGGGTAATGGTTAACTCACTACACAATCTCCGGCAGCCCAGGTAAACAAGCCAGCCTAGCAGAGAGACACCCCACACACACACACAAACAGTGGGGCGTGTGAAAGCCCCTTTCTTGTATAGATAGTTTCAGGTGGGTGGCCCAGTTGGTCTGAAAGAATGGAACAAAGCTTGAGTCTGGTGGCACCTTTAAGACCAACGGAGTTTTATTCAGGGCATCAGCTTTCCTGTGCATTGCACACTCCTTCGGATACATGGGTTTTGTTTATTTGCCAGAGTTGGGGAGGGGAAAGTGGACTGCCCGGTGAGAAAAGGGACATTTTATTTATACTTTAATTTTATTTATCTTTAAATTTATACCCCGCCCTCCCCGAAGGCTCAGGGCGGCTCACAAGGGGCACGAATGCCCAAGCCAAAACATTAAAACAATACAGAGTAGTATAAAATACAATAAATAAATACGGTTCACTAAAATTTACTTTACGGTGCTCCAGAATTAATTAACTATAAAAGTTCAAGATGGGATTCTAAATTATTAGTAACAAACCACAGTAAATAATAAATATAGCGGCAACAATTTACGACCACACAGCAGTGATCTCTGCCGGGCACGTCTCACACCCCCAATAGTCCCCGCTCTCAGAGGTCATTTCGGGGGGGAACGCGGGGGAACACAGTTCCCCCGGGTGGGGGGCGGGGCACACGATGAAGCCCCGCCCCCTGCTTCCGGCCGCCCCGCTTCCGGCCCTCATTCAGCCAGGAGGAGGCAGGAGAAGAGGGAGGGTAAGTTGCTTCCTCCCTGCCTTTCCCCACCCCTGCCTGCTGGGGGCCAGGGAGGGCCTTGGCGGGGCTTCCTCGCACTCCCGCCGGCCTTGCAGGTCCACCGCCGGGCCCCTGATGTCAGGGGGTGTGGCATATGCTAATGAGTTATGCTAATGAGTTCCCCTAGCTCTTTTTCTACGAAGTGACCCCTGCCCGCTCTGAAGATGGTCAATTTGCGGGACTAATGGGGGGGGCGCAGATAGAATGATGGAAACGATGATGGCGTAATGATGATGGCGTAATGATGGTGGCGGCGGCGGCCCCTACTCGAAAGCCTGGCGGGAGAGCTCCGTTTTACAGGCCCTGCGGAACTGCACCAAGTCCCGCAGGGCCCGGATCTCTTGATACATTGATGGTATCAGAGGCTGCATTTGGGGGCGGAAGTCCAGGGCCCACATGCTTGGGTTGTGTAGGGTTGCCAGGTCTCCCCTAGCCACCGGTGGGGGATGGGGGTTAGGATTGTCAGATCCAGGTTGGGAGAAGGAGGAGGAGGACAAGAGTTGGATCTATACCCTGCCGTTCACTCGGAGTCTCAGAGTGGCTTACAAAACTCCTTTCCCTTCCCCTCCCCGCAACAGACACCCTGTCAGATCGGTGGGGCTGAGAGAGCTCTCCTGAGAACTGCCCTTGAGAGAACAGCTCTGAAGGGGCAGCGGCCCCAAAAAGTCCTTACAAGCTGCGGAAGAGAAGGGGAAAGGAGAAGTGAAGGCTGAAGGACTCTGAATTGTGCCTTTGAGACTGTTGTTGTGGGATGATCGAGGGTACTGTTTCTAGACAGTTAGATCTAAGTTTTAAAGAAAATGTGCTATAAATGTTTGACTCAGTTTATAAAGGGATCAATGATGGGAAGACTTGATGTACCTAAGCTAGTTGGAGGATCTCCTCTCTTGAGCTTTTAGTTAGTAGTGGGCTCTTTACTTTATCCCGTATATGTAGTTTCCCCTCCCTTTTCTTCTGTTGTAGTTTTTGAAGTGATAAAAAATAATAAAAAATTCCCTCCGGGGGCTCAAAAAAAAAAAAGAGAGAGAGAGAGAGAACAGCTCTGAGAGAACATGTGACTGGCCCAAGGTCACCCAGCTGGCTGCATGTGGAGGAGTTGGGGAATCAAACCCGGTTCTCCCAGATTAGAGTCCACACCCCTAACCACTGCACCAAAGTGGCACGGGGAGATATGGGGATGGAGCCCAGGGAGGACAGGGACCTCAGTGGGGTGCAATGCCACAGAGCTCACCCTCCAAAGCATCCATTTTTCTCTGCAGTCTGGAGCCGTGTTCCCTCTGAGCTGAGTTAGTGTGAGCTAGCCCAGTTTTTTAGCCTCCGACTCACGCACGCTTTCCCCTTAGCTCCGGAAGGGATGGCTCCAGAGCAAACTAATTTATACAGTCGCCAAATCGCTCGCGGACAACTTAAATGCCAGCAGCTCACAAAGTAAAAAATTTCGCTCGCAAGCAGTGTTCCCTCTAAGCTGAGTTAGTGTGAGCTAGCTCACAGTTCTTTAGCCTCCAGCTCACACATTTTTGTCTCAGTTCAGGAAGGAGGGCTCCAGAGCAAACCAATTTAATGCACTAGCCCGATCGCTCGCTCACAATTTTAATGCCAGCAGCTCGCAAAGTAGAATTTTTGCTCACAAGACTCCACAGCTTAGAGGGAACATTGCTCGCAAGACTCCGCTGCTTAGAGGGAGCATTGGTCTGGAGATGAGCTGTCATTCCAGGGGATCTCCGGGTCCCGCCTGGAGGCTGGCATCCCTAAGGGAGCTGGTGTTCTATAATTAGATCTGATCTCCAGATGACAGAGATCCAGGGCTTTTTTTGTAGAAAAAGCCCAGCAGGAACTCATTAGCATAATAGGCCACACCTAACAGCAGAAAGTCATTAGCATATTAGGCCACACCCCTGACCGTGCAGCTCATTGGCATATAAGGCCACACCCCCATGCCTTCCCTTGGCTTGCCCCGGGGGCAGGGAAGGCACAGGGAGGCATTTGATTGGCTCCCCGATCCTTTCAGGTTCCCCCCTGGCCTGCCCACCTTGGAGTCGCTGGGGGGGGTCACTCTCCAGGCCTTCCCTCTGTAGCCCACCCACCATGCAGAGGTTTTGGCTGTAGTGGGCGTGGCCAACTCTGGAGCCAGCTGGAACTCCGTTCCTGTGCGTTCCTGCCCAGAAATAGACCTGCAGAGATCAGTTTCCCCGGAGAAAAACGGCAGCTTTGGAGGGGAGGTTACGGCATCACACACACACACCCCTCTGCTGAGTTCCTTCCTCTCTCCAAACCCTGCTTTCCAAGTGCTCCACCACGAAACCTCCAGGAATTTCCCAACCTGGAGTTGGCAAGCCTACAAACATAGAAGCGCGCAGGGGTACAAAGGTAAGCTGTAGCTGCACATTTGAAGCGTTTGAAGTGGTTAAGATGCTGAACTGCAGGCTGTGGAAGGTCGGTAGTTCAGCAGTTCGAGACCTGAGTGTGCCGCATGACGGAGTGAGCTCCCGTCTCTAGTTCCAGCTCCTGCCAACCTAGCAGTTCGAAAGCAAGACATTGCAAGTAGATAAATAGGTACCTCTTTGGTGGGAGGGGAACAGCGTTCCGTGCGCCTTGGTGTTTAGTCATTCCGGCCACATGACCACGGAAACCTCTTCGGACAGCGCTGGCTCTTCGGCTTTGAAACGGAGATGAGCACCGCAACCCGAGAGTCGGATTCGACTGGCTTTCGAGCAAGGGAGACCTTTACCTTTTACCATCTG
>NW_015176492.1:380674-381665 GCF_001447785.1 Gekko japonicus | reverse complement strand
AGCAATGCTCCTTCTAAGCTGTGATGTCTTGTGGGCAAAAATTCTACTTTGTGAGCTGCTGGCATTAATGTTGGGAGCGAGCCATTTGGCTGCTGCGTAAATCAGTTTGCTCTGGAGCCCTCCTTCCCGAGCCGAGACAAAAATGTGTGAGCCAGAGGCTCAAAAACTGTGAGCGAGCTCACACTGACTCAGCTTAGAGGGAACACTGCCCCCGAGACCATTGAGTACATAGTCTAAAAGTATCTAACCATGCTTAGGGTTTCCAGTTCTAGATTGGGAAATACCTGGAAATTTGGGGGGGTAGGGTGGACGGACTCTGGCTGCAGCCAGGAAATTAAAAGAGGCCTGCTCCTTGGGAGGAAAGCGATGGCAAACCTAGGTCCAATGTGCATCTAGCATTTGCTCCGCTGTTTTACCAAACCCACACTGGAACAGGAAAAGATGCGGCTCAGACCCACATTCAAATACCCCAGGGCCAACGCCGTAGGGACTGCAGAGTCACCCCTGAACGGCCCTAAAACAGCCATAAATCTATGCCGACGGCCAATGCTCCCTCTAAGCTGTGGAGTCTTGTGAGCAGAAATTCTACTTGGTGAGCCACTGGCATTAAAGTTGTGTGCGAGCGATTTGGCTGCTGCATAAATCAGTTTGCTCTGGAGCTGTTCTCCCTGAGCTGAGACAAAAATGTGTGAGCCGGAGGCTAAAAAACTGAGCTAGCTCACACTGACTCAGCTTAGAGGGAACCCTGCCGACGGCTACCATAAAACCGAGAGATCAAACGAAGCGAAAGCGGCATGCAGTCTGGATGCTGCCATAAAATCCGACAATCGATGCAGGGGTCATTTCGTAGAAAAAGAGGTGCAGGAGCTCATTAGCATAACTTAGTAGCATAACTTATTTGCATATGCCACATCCCCTGACATCACCGGAAGTGTGTCAGAAGGCAACACCCACCACTCAGGCTCCACTGGACTGTTTTGGATTGCTAGCT
>NW_015176492.1:379397-380592 GCF_001447785.1 Gekko japonicus | reverse complement strand
ATTGGGGGGGGGGGGAATTTGCAGGTCTGCCCTTGCAGAGGAGGGAGAGCTTATACCTGAAGGCAGGCCAGGGGAGGGGCTCTGCAACTTACCTGGCTGCTTCTTGCTCCTCGTGGCCCAACTGAGGGCTGCAGGGAGCAGGGGGCGGGGCTTGCTGCATGTGCCCGCCCCCTGGGCTCCTTACTGCCGGAGCTCCGCTCCTGTGCGCTCCCGCAGGAAATGACCCCTGGATCTAGGGCCCATTCTGCATCTCGCATTCGCTCCCACGCTGGGACAGAAATTCTCCTCTGCATTGCAGGCCGCTTCCACTTTGCTTGATTGTCGGATTTTACGGCAGTCTCCAGACTGCATGCCGGTTTCTCTTCCTTTGACCTCTTCCCATAGCATTGGCATTTACAGGCACCCTGCTGAGCCAATAGTGGATTCCGGACAGACAAAAGGAAGGACTAGTTCATTTGAGGGGATCCTGTGGAATTCACAGCCACATGACGTTAGAGACAGCTGGTGGGTCGGTTGGCTTTCATTTCATCAGATCTCAGAAGCTAAGCAGGGTCGGCCCTGGCTAGTATTGGGACAGGAGACCAGTGCCAGTGTTCCCTCTAAGATGAGTTAGTGTGAGCCAGCTCACAGTTTTTTAGCCTCTGGCTCACACCTTTTTGTCTCAGCTCAGGAAGGATGGCTCTAGAGCAGACTAACTTATGCAGCATCCAAATCACCTGCTCACAACTTTAATGCCAGTAGCTTACAAAGTAGAATTTTTGCTCACAGGGCTCTATAGCTTAGAGGGAACGTTGGAGACCACCAAGGAAATTTAGGGTTGCCACGCAGAGGCAGGCAACGGCAAACCTCTGAACGTCTCTCGCCTTGAAAACCCGACGGGGGTCACCAGAAATCAGCTGCGACTTGCCGGCACTTTCCACCGCCCAATAAAGCCGCAGTGGATAAATCCATAAGCAGAACCTCCATATTCAGAGGCAGTAAGCTGTGCTGGAGGGGGTCACGTGAGTGGGAGATCTTTGGCCTCGGTGCCCCTGTTAATAGGCTTTTTGCCGCATCCAGCTGGCCAGTGTGAGACATGGATACTGGACTCTAGGCGGACACTTGGGCCTGATCCAGCACATCTGCACTCGCTCTTACGCAGCGAAGAGAATGCCCCCCCCCCCCGGCCCCCGTTTCATCAATCGCCCCGGGGAAA
>NW_015176492.1:364073-379349 GCF_001447785.1 Gekko japonicus | reverse complement strand
TCCCCCCCCCCCCCCGCCGCCGATTCCATCATCTGCTCTGGGACAGGAGTCAGGTCCAGTTTGGTGCGACTGAAAACTTTGCGAAGAAGAAGAAGAGGAGGAGGAGGAGGAGATTGGATTTATACCCCGCCCTTCACTTGGAGTCTCAGAGCGGCTCACAAACTCCTTTCCCTCCCCCTCCCCACAACAGACACCCTGTGAGGTCGGTGGGGCTGAGAGCTATTTCCAGAGCTGTCCTTGAAAGCTCTGAAAGAACTATGACTTGCCCAAGGTCATCCAGCAGCTGCAAGTGGAGGAGTGGGGAATCAAACTCAATTCTCCCAGATTAGAGTCTGTGCACTTAACCACTACACCAAACTGGCTAGTTAGGTAGCAAGGTCCTCTCTATCCCCCCCCCCCAATCCTTTTCTCAATCTTAATGACACATTAGTAAAGGTAAAGGTCCCCTTGCTCGAAAGCCAGTCAAATCCGACTCTAGGGTTGCGGTGCTCATCTCCGTTTCCAAGCCGAAGAGCCAGCGCTGTCCGAAGACGTTTCCGTGGTCATGTGGCCGGCATGACTAAACACCAAGGCGCACGGAACGCTGTTCCCTTCCCACCGAAGTGGTACCTATTTATCTACTTGCAATCTCTTGCTTTCGAACTGCTAGGTTGGCAGGAGCTGGAACTAGAGACAGGAGCTCACTCCGTCATGCGGCACCCGGGTCTCGAACTGCTGAACTACTGACCTTCCACAGCCTGCAGTTCAGCGTCTTAACCACTTGAGCCATCGCAGCTCAATGACATATTAATAATGGCTAATAGGCCACTCACTCAAGTTTATGGACGTTGTGATTCATAACGTCTCAAGCCTGTCTTTTTACCGTCTTATTTGATCTCTCGTAAGAGTTCTCGGCCTGCTGCTAACTTGGTGTCGGCTTTAGGGATGATACAAAGGGGGGGGGGTCTTTTCCTTCTCTGTTTGGTCGGTGGCAGACTTTTACTATCTCCTTTGTCACGATTTGTTTGCATTAGAATTATAATCGGTTAGAGGAAAAACTGCTACTTACGGCTGGCTATCCGGCTTTGTGTCGCACGGTGACGGGGCCGCTGTGTTTTTAAGGCTATTTAATGAATGGTTGTATTGTTTTGTCAGTTACGGATATTTGTAAAAACCCAACAAAAGAGGTATAAAAACGTCTTAATTTTTTTTAAAAAAGAAGGAAACAGGGCAGTGTTAAACTGGGATTAGGAAGGTGAGTTCATCCGGGATATCTTTCGCTGCTGGCTGAAAGTGGATAGAGATGATTTTTACTTTTTTCGTTCGGGGTCAAAGGGGATGAGAAACACTTTTACCCCCCCCCCCCCCCATAGTATTGGCATTTGGAGGCACCCTGCTGAGCCAATAGTTGATTCAGGACAGATAAAAGGAAGGGCCGGTTCATTTGAGGACTCAGGATCCTGTGGAATTCACAGGCACATGACATTAGGGACAGCTGGCGGGTCGGGTGGCTTTAATCTCATCGGATCTCGGAAGCTAAGCAGGGTCGGCCCTGGCTGGTATTGGTACAGGCGACCATCAAGGAATACCAAGGTCGGGATGCAGAGGCAGGGAACTGCAAACCTCCTTTCTTGCCTTGAAACGCCGCCCAGTGAGCTTCCGTAGGGATTCGAAACCGTGTCTCCCAGATCTCAGTCTGACACTCTCTAACCACCATGCCCCACTGCTTCTCATTACTATCATAAGAACAGAAGAACAGAAGAGCGGCCATGTTGGATCAGGCCAATTGCCCATCCAGTCCAACACTCTGTCACACAGTGGCCAAAAACACCAGGTGCCCTCAGGAGGTCCAGCAGTGGGGCCAGGACACTAGGAGCCCTCCCACTGTTGCCCCCCCCAAGCACCAAGAATACAGAGTATCACTGCCCCAGACATAAAAACATAAGAGATGCCAATGTTGGATCAGGCCAAAGGCCCATCCAGTCCAGCACTCTGTCACACAGTGGCCAAAAACACCAGGTGCCCTCAGGAGGTCCAGCAGTGGGGCCAGGACACTAGGAGCCCTCCCACTGTTGCCCCCCCCAAGCACCAAGAATACAGAGTATCACTGCCCCAGACATAAAAACATAAGAGATGCCAATGTTGGATCAGGCCAAAGGCCCATCCAGTCCAGCACTCTGTCACACAGTGGCCAAAAACACCAGGTGCCCTCAGGAGGTCCAGCAGTGGGGCCAGGACACTAGGAGCCCTCCCACTGTTGCCCCCCCCAAGCACCAAGAATACAGAGTATCACTGCCCCAGACATAAAAACATAAGAGATGCCAATGTTGGATCAGGCCAAAGGCCCATCCAGTCCAGCACTCTGTCACACAGTGGCCAAAAACACCAGGTGCCCTCAGGAGGTCCAGCAGTGGGGCCAGGACACTAGGAGCCCTCCCACTGTTGCCCCCCCCAAGCACCAAGAATACAGAGTATCACTGCCCCAGACATAAAAACATAAGAGATGCCAATGTTGGATCAGGCCAAAGGCCCATCCAGTCCAGCACTCTGTCACACAGTGGCCAAAAACACCAGGTGCCCTCAGGAGGTCCAGCAGTGGGGCCAGGACACTAGGAGCCCTCCCACTGTTGCCCCCCCCAAGCACCAAGAATACAGAGTATCACTGCCCCAGACATAAAAACATAAGAGATGCCAATGTTGGATCAGGCCAAAGGCCCATCCAGTCCAGCACTCTGTCACACAGTGGCCAAAAACACCAGGTGCCCTCAGGAGGTCCAGCAGTGGGGCCAGGACACTAGGAGCCCTCCCGCTGTTGCCCCCCCCCCAGCACCAAGAAGACAGAGCATCCCTTGCCCCAGCCTGAGAGTTCCTATCTGGACCTTAAACTCAAGAACACCTCTGTGGAATCTCGCTGCAGGTTTCCTCCTCCGCCACCGATCAGCCTGCGGACTTGCCCAACTCCCTTGGCCTCCCCGCTGCCCGAAGGCGCGCCCTCTCCCTTTTTTTCAAGCCTCCGCCTTCCGTAACCCCATTGCACCAACATCTTTGTCCAGGCAACGCCTGAGTTCCTCCAGCTGGGCGTGGATGTGTGAGCGGGGCATGTAACTTTAAGAGAAATCTCTCTCTCCCCCTCTTTTCTCTCCTCCGCGCCTCTCCTCCCATTAACCCTGCTGGGGCCGGATGGAATTTTCACACCCCGTCTCTTGGTCCTCCTCCTGGTCCTCCTCCTCCTCTCCCACCCCACCCCGGGTGCGAATCTCAGGCCTTTTGCAGAACAGTTTTTTTTTTAACAGTGTGTGGGAGTGGGTGAGTCAGGGACAGGGAGAAACGAGAAGGGGACTTTTCCCCTACACTCTCTCTCTCTCTCTTTCCCCCTCTCTCGCCGGCTTTGTGGAGAAGTCAGCGTTTTTGGAAACTGAGAACCCTCCGGAGCAGCTTGCGCGTGAGGAAGTGCGCTACATATGTTTGTCCGAGCTTGTTTTTTGGGAACCAGAGCGAAGAGGGGAGGCGGAGGAGGTGGACGGATAAGGTGCAGCGCTGGAAACGGCGGAGTAGGGGGGAGAAACGGAGCCAAGGAGTCGATGCCAAGCGGATGCCAACTTGGGAACTGGAGGCGCGGGGTATTTTCTTAGCACCTGGGCACCCTTGGGGACGCGCACACCCCTTTTTTCCCGTCTGTCGTTCCTGGGACAAAACAAGTTTCGAAGCTGGGAAGATCGTTCTGAATTTTTTCCCCTTTTTCCCCGTCTGTCGTTCCTGGGACTAAACAAGTTTCAAAGCTGGGAAGATCGTTCTGAATTCCCACCAGGGCTTCCTCGGCCGGTCGAATCTCTCTTTTTTTCCCCCCTCGCCTTTGGATCCGTCGCCGGAGCGCTCTCTTGGGCGCTGACTTCACCGGGCGGGTTTCGTCACTTGTTTTCTACGATAACTTTTTTTGGCATTTATTTTGGACCTCGCGGCGGACGTCGGGAGCCCCGATCGCTGGGGAGGAGGAGGAGGAAAACGGTCCCTCTGCCTCGGTCCCGCTCCGATGAAGCATTAGACACCCTCCCCATCCCACCCCAGGAGCAGAGATTCGGTGGGGAGAATGGATCGCCTTGGCAACTCGCTTCTCTTCTGCCTGCTGCTTTGGTGGATGGGGGCCCCCAGCGACCAAGAAGGTAGGCGCTGCCGAGAGGCGGTACGGGGTAGTGGTTAGAGCGCCAGACGGACGCCGCGCTTCGCATCGATAGCGCTTTCCGGAGCGTTCCGTGCGTGTGACCTGCTTGTCGCTCTCGCAACATCCCTGCCGGGTAGGCCAGGGTAGTGTTCCCTCTAAGCTGAGTGAGTGTGAGCCTAGCTCACAGTTTTTTAGCCTCCAGCTCACACATTTTTGCCTTAGCTCAGGAAGGAGGGCTCCAGAGCAAACTGATTTACGCAGTAGCCAGATCGCTCGCTCACAACTTTAATGCCAGGAGCTCACAAAGTAGGATTTTTGCTCACAAGACTCCACAGCTTAGAGGGAACATTGGTTATTATCCCCGGGTGGGGGGGAAATGGCTTGACGGAGTTTGCGGCAGAGGGACTTCCTGGAGCCGCAACGCCACACCGGCTCTCGACGAAGGAGGTCTTGGGTTCGAATCCCCGCTCGGTCATGGTGCTCACTGAGAGGCCGCTGGCAAGTTGCCCTCTCTCAGGGTGACCCGCTCTGCAGGGTTGTCGTCATGGTCAAACGGGACCAAATCACTCATTTCGGTGCCCTGACCTGGATAGTCCAGGCAAGCCAGATCTCGTCAGATCTCGGAAGCTAAGCAAGTATTTGGATGGGAGACCTCCAAAGGATACCAGGGCCGGGAGGCAGAGGCATCAAGCCACTTCCTTCATGCCCCAGTAGGAGTTGCCAGAGGTTGCCATGACTTCCAGGCACGCGTATACACACACACACACACGCAAAAATCCCCCCAACAGTGTTCCCTCTAAGCTGAGTTAGTGTGAGCTAGCTCATAGTTTTTGAGCCTCCGGCACACACATTTTTGTCTTCGTTCAGGAAGGATGGTTGCAGAGCAAACTAATTTATGCAGTAGCCAAATTAAAGCTCACAACTTTAATGCCAGTAGCTCACAAAGTAGAATTTTTGCTCACAAGACTCAACAGCTTAGAGGGAACATTGCAAAAATCCCTCATTTGGGCCACAGTTGTCTGGCTGGTTCTCTCTCTCAGAGTGCACCTACCTCACTGGTTGGTTGTCGTGGTCAACCGGGATCAAATCCCGCTTTGGGGGCACAACTCTCACTGGGGAATGCATTCTCTCCCAGCCCTAACGTGCCTCACAGGACTGGAGTGAAGATCACCTGAGGAGAGGAATATTCCTTGATTAAGGTCAAGGTCAGGGTTTCCCTTGCTCGAAAGCCAGTTGAATCCGACTCTAGGGGGCGGTACTCATCTCCGTTTCCAAGCCAAAGAGCCAGCGCTGTCCGGAGACTACTTCTGTGGTCACGTGGCCGGCATAACTAAACACCAAGGGGCACGGAACGCTGTCACCTTCCCACCAAAGAGGTATCTCTTTATCTACTTGCAATTTCTTGCTTTCAAACTGCTTAAAGGTAAAGGTAAAGGTTCCCTTGCTTGAAAGCCAGTCGAATCCGACTCTAGGGTTGCAGTGCTCATCTCCGTTTCAAAGCCGAAGAGCCAGCGCTGTCCGAAGACGTTCCCGTGGTCATGTGGCCGGCATGACTAAACACCAAGGTGCACGGAACACTGTTCCCTTCCCACCGAAGTGGTACCTCCCTTATCTACTTGCAGTTTCTTGCTTTCAAACGGCTAGGTTGGCAGGAGCTGGAACTAGAGACGGGAGCTCACTCCGTCTTGCAGCACACTCGGGTCTTGAACTGCTGAACTACCGACCTTCCACAGCCTGCAGTGCAGTGTCTTAACCACTTGAGCCACCGCAGCTCCTTACTTACTGCTTACCCTTCAGCAAATTTATGCCTTGCACTTCTTCCAAGAAGCTGCAGGGGGTGCCTGTGCTCTGTTCTTCTCCCAACGACCCTGCGAGGTAGGTCGGGCTGGGAGATGGGGGACCAGGCCACACTTAAGCTACACTGTGGAGGTGAGCAGAGAATGCGCCTTGGCCGAGTTCGAACAACCATTACCCACCACGCCGCATCTTAAGGTGGGGTGTGCGAACGTGATGGGATTTCAGCAAAAGCGTGGTCTCCTTTCCTCCCCGAGTCCAGGGGAGTGGCGCCGGTTGAGGAATCAGTTGTCCAAACTGGGCGGCCTCGGAAAGGCCTCGTTCTTCAGGAATTTCTGCTCTCCAGGTGACCCCAGCTGGGCCGCGTCAGTCACCACTGGGAAAGCCCGGCCTCCTTCAGAGAGGGGGGAAGCGGACCCCTTTCCACTTGGGATTTAGGGATTGTCACTGGAGCCAGGAAGGAACCATTAGCACTGGGGGGGAGGGGGCAGGTGCCCGCCAGCATGGCTCAGCTTGTGTGAAGCGGCAGCTCCGGGGCCAACACTGACCCCTGGCCCTTCTCAAATCCTGCGCGTCTCTTGCTTTGAGGGTGCCAGACAGAATTTCAAAGAAAACGGTCTCTGCCTCCAAAAGCGTTCCCAGTCTAAAGGTCCACTTGTGGGGAGGAAGGACTCACAGTTCCACTGTTCCCGCCATACATTTTGTTAGTCTTTAAGGTGCTCCGGGACTCTTGCTCTTCTCTTCTGCGACAGACAAACACCCATCTATAAGGGAGCAGTGACTCACCAAAGCTCATCCCCTGCCACAAATTGTGTTAGTTTTCAAGGTGCTCCTGGATTCTTGCTCTTTTCTCCTGCTACGGACAGACTAACACGCCCACCCATCTTGAAGAGGTGAGCAGTGACTCACCAAAGCTCCTCCCCTGCCACAAATTGTGTTAGTCTTGAACAGGGGGTCATTTTGTAGAAAAAGAGGCGGAGGAGCTCATTAGCATAGCGTATTAGCACAACTTATTTGCATTTTTGCTCGTGCGTTTTTGGGGGGGGGGGGGGGGAAGATGTGCAGATCTGCCCTCACAGAGGAGGGAGAGCTTGTACCTGAAGGCCGGCCGAGGGAGGGGGCTCTGCAACTTACCTGGCTGCTTCTTGCTCCTTGTGGGCTGACTGAGGGCTGCTGGGAGCAGGGGGCGGGGCTTGTTGCCTGTGCCCGCCCCCTGGGCTCCTTACTGCCGGAGCTCCGCTCCTGTGCGCTCCCGCAGGAAATGACCCCTGGTCTTGAAGGTGCTCCTGGACGCTTGCTTTCCCCCCTGATGCTACAGACAGACTAACGGCTACCCCCATCTTGAAGAAGTGACTCACGAGAGCGCCTCCCCTGCCACAAATTCTGTTAGTCTTTCAGGTGCTACTTTGGAGAAGCGAGCGGGGACTCACGAAAGCTCCTCCCCTGCCACAAGTTTTGTTAATCTTTAAGGTGCTCCTGGGCGAAGATTTGCCAGAGATGCTTTAGGCTGGTCCTGCGTTGGGCCAGGGAGTTGGACTAGATGGCCTGTATGGCCCCTCCCAACTCAGTGATTCTATGACTCCTGCTCTTTTCTCCTGCTAGAGACAGACGAACAGGGCCACCCATCTTGGAGAAGTGAGCAGGGACTCACCAAAACTCCTCCCCTGCCACAAATTGTGTTAGTCTCTCAGGTGCTCCTCGACTCCTGCTTTTTTCTCCTGCTACTGACAGACGAACAGGGCTACCCATCTTGGAGAAGTGAGCAGGGAGTCCAGAGGTCATTTCGGGGGGGATCGCGGGGGATCGCAGTTCCCCCGGGTGAGGTACGGGGGGCGGGGCACATGATAAAGCCCCGCCCCCTGCTTCCGGCCGCCCCGCTTCCGGCCCTCATTCAGCAGGTCCACCGCCGGGCCCCTCATGGGGCTCGGCAGTGGAGCTGCAAGGCCGCCGCCGGCGGCCGGGACCGTTGGGGGCGGGGTGTGTGGCCTTATGACACACTTCCGGTGATGTCAGGGGAGTGTGGCCTTATGACACACTTCCGGTGATGTCAGGGGGTGTGGCATATGCTAACGAGTTATGCTAATGAGTTCCCCTAGCTCTTTTTCTACGAAATGACCCTTGGCAGGGACTCATGAAAGTTCCTCCCCTGCAACAAATTGTGTTAGTCTCTCAGGTCCTCCTGGACTCCTGCCCTTTTCTCCTGCTACAAGCAGACGAAGAGAGCTACCCATCTTGGAGAAGTGAGCAGGGACTCACCAAAGCTCCTCCCCTGCCACAAATCGTGTTAGTCTCTCGGGTCCTCCTGGACTCCGGCTCTTTTCTCCGGCTACAGAATGACTAACTGGGCTCCCCGTCCTGATCTAACCCTGCAAAAGAAGCTCAGGCTTCACAGAAACATTTGCTGGGAAACAGGTTGGCTGAGCCGGGTCTTGTTCGACAGAGAGCTGGCCTGAAGTGCTTCAAGGGCAGATCTTAAGGAAGTGCGAAACTGCCGTGGAAGCCAAACCCGACGGGCTTTTGCGGGTGAAGGTTCACGGCCCTTCTCCGAGAACCAGTCAGTTCACGCAGGGAGCGCGCCTGTCCTCCTCTTCAACCGGATTCGAGTCTCCCCACTCCCGCCGGCTTTTGCACAATCCTGGGTGGAAAGAGATTATCTGGGTGGGAGTAAAGGGGGAGGACGAAGAAAGGGAGGGAGGCTGCCGTCAGGAGGTCAGGGCTGTTCCTAAAAACAGATTGTTTTCTGGAGGGGGGAGAGAGGGTTTTAAGGAGGCTTGGAGTCTTCGGTCTTTCCAGAGTAGCATAGCGGGCAAAACGCTAGTGCTTAGGTTTGCCAACCTCCAGGTGGAGCCCGGAGATCTCACATAATTACAAGTGATCTCCAGATGACAAAGATCCAGGAGGAAATTGCTTCTTTGGATGGTGGACTCCGATGGCATTTGTACCCTGTTGAGGTCCCTCACCTCTCCCAACCCTGCCCTCCCCTGGCTTCATATCTTCAAGAATTTCCCAGCTCGGAGTTAGCAGCCCTGTGGAACTCATTGCCACAAGACAGAGTGATGGCACTACTAGTTTAGAAGGTCCTTCCTTCATTCCTTCCTTCCCTCTCTTTCTCTCTCTCTTTGTCTTTCTTTCTTTCTTTCTCTCTCTCTTTCTTTCTCTTTCTCTGTCTCTTTCTCTCTCTCTGTCTTTCTCTCTGTGTCTTTCTCTCTGTGTGTCTTTCTCTCTCTCTTTCTCTTTTTCTTTCTTTCTCTGTCTCTTTCTTTTATCTTTCTTTCTTTCTCTCTCTCTGTCTTTCACTCTCTCTCTCTGTCTCTTTCTTTCTTTCATCTTTCTCTCTCTTTCTCTCTCTCTGTCTTTCACTCTGTCTCTGTCTTTCTCTCTTTCTCTCTTTCTCTCTCTTTTGACAGTTATGATTTCTCAGTGGAACCTCCGTGCTCAGAGGCAGTATACCTCTCTCCACCCAATTCTGGGTGTTCCCTGCCTTCAGGCCTGTGAAATTTCACAGCAGCATCCAGCGGGTAGCTCCTCAGGGCAGAACGCGGGGCTAGATGGGTTTTGGATGTGATCCAGCAGAGCGATTCTCCATTTAAGAAGTGAAACTCATGCCAGCCGGGAGGTGCCGTCACCAGGGGGAAGCCGCGGGGTTTAATTTCTCCGAAACTTACCGTCGTGAAAGTCGCAGGTGGGAAAGGCAGTCATGGCTGGCCCTGCCCTGTAATCGCAGGCCTCTGTGGCGCGGGTTGTGCTTTGGGTTGCCAGGTCTGGGTTGGAAAATACCTGGAGACTTTGGGGGTGGAGCCAGGAGAGGGTGGGGCGTGGGGAGGGGAGGGGCCTCCGCAGGGTACAATGCCACAGAGCCCACCCTCCAGCCATTTTCTCCAGGGGGGCTGATCTCAGTCAGCTGTTGTAAAACTGGGGGATCTCCAGGCCCTACCTGGAGGCTGGCAACTCTAGAGAGCTGGGTGGGGGAAGGGGGTAGAAATGCAAGCAAACTTAGCCACGCCCCCCTCTCTCGGAAGCAGCCGGAGAAAGTTGCTTTAATTGCTATGAAATTCTCAGAGCATGTGCAGAGTGTGTTTTGGAGAAGAGTGCAGAGAGCCAGTTTGGTGTCGTGGTTAAGTGCTCTAATCTGGGAGAACCGGGTTTGATTCCCCCACTCCTCCACTTGCACCTGGCTGGATGACCTTGGGCAAGCCGTAGTTCTGGTAAGAGCTGTCCTTGAAAAAGAGCAGTTTCTGTCAGAGCTCTCTCAGCCCTGCCCACCTCACAGGGTGTCTGTTGTGGAGAGGGGAAAGGAAAGGAGTTTGTAAGCCGCTCTGATACTCCTTTGGGTAGTGAAGGGCGGGGTATAAATCCAATCTCCTCCTCCTCCTCTTCTTCTTCTTCTTCTTCTCCTCCTCCTCCTCCTCTTTAAATGACTCTTTGAACAGCACGACGAGGGTTGCCAGCCTCCAGGCGGGACCTGGAGATCTCCCACTATTACGATTGCTCTCCAGATGACCAAGCTCAGTTCCCCCTGGAGAAAAGGGCTGCTTTGGAGGGTTGGACCGGTGGCATCTCCGCCGAGCTCCCTCCTGTCCCCCAATTCCCCCCCTCCCCAAGCCCCCCCCCCCCAATCTCCAGGTTTTCCCAACCCAGAGCTGACGACTTTATGACGCAGGAGCCCTGCCTCTTTCTGCAGACCAGACCTCTATGTTTTTAACTTCTCGGTTCTCTGAATCCTCTGGAGAGTTGTAGGTCAGCTTTGAAAGACCCCTTGGTTCTGCTTGGGAGTCCCAGGGCTATTTTTGAGCAGGAATGCACAGGAACGGAGTTCCGGCTGGCTCCCGAGTTGGCCACGCCCAGCAGGAACTCATTAGCATAATAGGCCACACCCAACAGCAGAAAGTCATTAGGATTGGCTACATTAGGGGTGTGTGGCCTAACATGCAAAAGAGTTCCTGGTACAAAAAAAGGCCCTGGGTTTTGACAACAAACAAGGTAAACAGAATAAGAAGCAAAAGGTGGGTGTGGCTGGATGACCACACTTCTGCGAACATGGGGCGTGTGGCCTAATATGCTAATGAGCTGAACTGTCAGGGGTGTGTCCTAATAAGCAAATGAATTTCTACTGTTGGGTGTGGCCTATTATGCTAATGAGTTCCTGCTTGGGACATTTGGACACACACAACCCTCCCAAGAAACCGACTGCAGAGTGAAGAATCCAGGGCCACAGGAAGGGGGAACGGGATTAATTTTCTCTCTCCGATAGAGAAATGTCCCCCCCCCCCACATATTACTTTAGGGGGAAAAGATGGGGGCTTTATGGGTACACTGCCCCCTGTCTTAAAACAAGGCTGTCCTGGGGAAAGGAGGCATTTATCAATTGGGGGAATGATTTAAGGGGGGGGGCGGTGAAAGGCCAATTTGGTGTCGTGGTTAAGAAGAGCGCAGAGACTAATCTGGGAGAACCGGGTTTGAGTCCCCACTCCTCCACATGCAGCTGCCGGTGTGACCTTGGGCCAGTCACAAGTTCTCTCAGAGCTGTCCTCTCAAGGGCAGTCCTCGAAAGAGCTCTCTCAGCCCAAGGGCGGGGTATAAATCCAATCTCCTCCTCCTCCTCCTCCTCCTCCTCTTCTTCTTCTTCTTCTTCTTCTTCTTCTTCTCCTCCTCCTCCTCCTCCCCATATCCTCATGAAGGCCCACCCCCCAAGATCTCTTGCTAAAATGCTGCCTGGCGTGCTCGCCTGCAGAGACCATCATAAGCGACAGGACAAAAGGCGGGGGAACAGAGGTATCAACGGGGGGGGGGGGGTCTCTTCCCTCTGTCTCTGTGGAAACATCTGGCGGGGAGGAGAGAATGCTGCCAAGGGACGGTGTCGCTGGGAGTGGCCGTCTCGGAACCCCCCAAGGAAACAGAGGGTCCCAGAGAGCCAATCTGGGAGGACCGGGTTTGATTCCCCGCTCCTCCACATGCAGCTGCTGGTGTGACCTTGGGTCAGTCACAAGTTCTTTTAGAGCTGTTCTGTCAAGAGTAGTTCTAAAGAGAGTTCTCTCAGCCCCCTCTACCTCACAGGGAAAGGAGTTTGTCAGCCGCTCTGAGACACCTTTGGGTAGTGAAGGGCGGGGTATAAATCCAATCTCTTCCTCTTCTTCTTTTACCTCACAGGGTGTCTGTTGTGGGGAGGGGAAGGAAAAGGAGATTGTGAGCCACTCTGAGACTCCTTCGGGTAGTGAAGGGTGGGGTATAAATCCAATCTCTTCCTCTTCTTCTTTTACCTCACAGGGTGTCTGTTGTGGGGAGGGGAAGGGAAAGGAGATTGTGAGCCACTCTGAGACTCCTTCGGGTAGTGAACGGTGGGGTATAAATCCAATCTCCTCCTCCTCCTCCTCTTCTCCCTAGCTCCCTTATCTTCATCCAGGCCCACCCACCCCCCAAGATTTTTTTCCCCTAGTGCCAAATGCTATTACAGTCACGGAATCCAAACTCACGTTTGGTCTCCATCCTTCTTGATTTATTTTCTCTTCACGACAACCCTGCGAGGTCGCTTGAGAGCGTGGGGCCGGCCCGAAGGTCAGCCAGCAAGCCTCCATGGCAGAGCGGGGCTTCAACAAGACACAGTGGGGATTCAAACCTGGCTCTCCCAGATTGTAGCCCGACACTCTTAACCACCACACCGTGCCGGCTCTCTGTGGCTGTCTTCTATCTTCCACACACAAGCTTCGATGATGCAATGCCGCTTGGGGGAGAAAAGAAGAATTTGGGAGGTCGTAGATAGGTGTGTGGGGGGCTATAGGGACCCCCCCTCTACTGTTTCTGCAGCAGAACAGGGAGTGGGCTCGTCTGGGCCCCCCCAGGGATCCCGGCACGTCTCTGACTGCGAAGGGAGGGGAATGTGTCTCCACCCCAAGGCTTTTGCCAGCTTTTTCCTCTCGGGCCTGGGAGAGGCAGGTCTGTTTACTGTCAGGGCGGCTCCGCTGTGTCATCGAGCAGAGGAGGCACCCACAAGATCATCCAGTCCACCCCGTGAGATTTCTGTCGGTCTTTTTCTCCCCCCCCCCCACAGACCCCAATCTATGCTTCAACCAGGGGTCGTTTCCTAGAAAAAGAGGTGCAGGAGCTCATTAGCATAACTCATTAGCATAACTCTGCATATGCCACACCCCCTGGCATCACCGGAAGCATGTCAGAAGGCAACACCCACCACTCAGGCTCCACTGGACTGTTTTGGATTGCTAGCTATTGGGGGGGGGGGGATGGCCATGAGGAGGGAGAGCTTGTACCTGAATAAAACTTGGTCTTAAAGGTGCCACTGGACCGTTTGGGGGGAGCTCTGCAGCGTACCTGGCTGCTTCTTGCTCTGACTGAGGGCTGCTGGGAGCAGGGGGTGGGGCTTGTTGCATGTACCCGCCCCCTGGGCTCTTTACTGCCGGAGCTCCGCTCCTGTGGGCTCCTGCAGGAAGTGACCCCTGGTCAACCAAACAGCAAATGCAGAACTAAGCAAATCCTAGGGTTGCAAGCTCTGGGTTGAGAAATACCTGGAGATTTTGGGGGTGGAGCTGGGGGAGCGGCCGTTTTCTCCAGGGGGACTGATGTTTGTTCTCGGGAGATCAGCTGTAATAGTAGGAGGTCTCCAGGTACCACCTGGAGGTTGTCAACCCTAGCAGATCCTATTTGCCTGTTTATTCAGCTTCTTTTTTCAGCATGCTTTTTTTTGTGCTCCCGTCCTTCCAAGGGGCTCAGGACCAACGTTCCCTCTAAGCTGTGGAGTCCTGTGAGCAAGAATTCTACTTTGTGAGCCACTGTCATTAAAGTTGTGAGAGCGAGCGATTTGGCTGCTGCGTGAATTGGTTTGCTCCAGAGCCCTCCTTCCTGAGCGAAGGCAAAAATGTGCGAGCCGGAGGCTCAAGAACTGTGAGCTGGCTCACACTCACTCAGCTAAAAGAGGGAACATTGCTCAGGACACGGTTTGTTTTCCCCTGTTCCATTTTATCCTCACAACAGCCCTGTGATCTAGGCGCGGTGGAGAGAGGCGGTGGCCCCATGTTCCCCAAGCAAGCTTCATTGGTAGAATGGGGATTCAAACCCACCTCTCCTTGATCCCAGTCCAGCTCTTTAAGCACTCCACCCCACTGCCGCGAACAAGGCCCGAGCGTCATACCTCTGGGCCGGCACAAGCTTGGAAGACGATCCCACCCTCGATTCTTACGCACAGTCTCATGATGAGTCATCGAAGAAAAAGTCTGTTTTATTTTGGAAACGTCCCCGGTCAACCGTGCCGTAGTAATGTGCTTGCTGTCCGGATTCCGGGGTTTCGGCAGAGCGTACTCCCACCACCACCTGCTAAGGTTGCCAGCCTGCAGGTGGGGCCTGGAGATCTTCCGCTTTTCCATCCGGTCTCCAGCTGACAGAGATCAGCTCCCCTGGAGAAAATGGCTGCTTTGGAGGGTGGGCTCTGTGGCAGCATACCATGTCGAGGCCCCTCCCCTCCCCAAACCCCGCCCTCTCCCGGATCCGCCCCCAAAGCCTCCAGGTATTTTCCAACCCATACCTGGCAACCCTACCACCCACCCCTGTGTAGGTGCTGGCCCGGTGTCAACTTTAGAGTCTGTGGCACTTGTGACATAGGCCACAAAAGAGTCTCCTGACCAGTGTTCCCTCTAAGCTGATTTGGGGTGAGCTAGCTCACGGTTTTTTAGTCTCTAGCTCACACTTTTTTTCGTCTTAGCTCAGTGTGTGAGGCAAACTGATTGGTGCCGTCGCCAAATTGCCTGCCCACAGCTTCAATGCCAGTAGCTCACAAAGTAGAGTTTTTGCTCACAAGACTCCACGGCTTAGAGGGAGCCCTGTCCCCCGTTCACAACCCACATTTTCAGCCCAGGGAAAACAAAGGAGACGAGGGAAGAAAGAGAGATAATTCTTGTGCGTCGGCTGGGATCTGTTGGCACAGAAGAGTGGGTTTTTTTTTCTCCCGCCTTGCCTAGAGGAAAGAGCGTGAGGCCCGGCGGCCCAAGGCCTGGGATACGTCCAAGAACGCATCTTTGTTTCTCATGCCCTGGAATGTCTCCTTCATTCCTCAAGGGTTAACAGTGGCTGTGGGGCAGGATATTCCAGCCTTGATTTATTAAACCAGCCGCCTCCTCGCCTTTCCCTCTTCCACAGACCGTGTCCATGTACCGCTCCATGCGCCGAAAGGCACACTGAGGCAGTAGTCCCGTATTTTTTTTCCATTTCAGAATAGCTGGCAAGACGTTTCAGCTCCTAATTAGATATATACTATTGCTTTGTGTGTATTTGATGCAGGGAGGAGGAGGAGATAAGCCGACCAGAAAGCTCAGGCTAGAATTGCCAACCTCCGGGGGGGG
>NW_015176492.1:362779-363895 GCF_001447785.1 Gekko japonicus | reverse complement strand
GGAGGGACGTCAGTGGACCAGAGCTACTTTTGGGCAGGAACGCACAGGAACGGAGTTCTGGCTGACTCCTGAGTTGGCCATGCCCAGCAGGAGCTCCTTAGCATAACAGGCCACACCCAACAGCAGGAACGCATTAGGATTGGCTACATTAGGGGTGTGTGGCCTAACATGCAAAGGAGTCCCTGCTCCAAAAAAAAGGCCCTGGGTTTTGACAACAAACAAGGTCAACAGAATAAGAAGGGAAAGGTGGGTGTGGCTGGATGAGCACACTTCTGGTAACATGGGGGTGTGGCCTAATGTGCTAATGAGTGTTGCGGTCAGGGTGTGGCCTAATAGGCTAATAGGTTTTGCTGTTGGGTGTGGCCTATTATACTAATGAGTTCCTGCTGGGCTTTTTCTACAAAAAGAGCCCTGCGGGTATAATGCCAGAAAGTCCGCCTTCCAAAGCAGACATTTTCTCCAGGGGGACTGATCCCTGTCGCTTGGAGGCTAGTTGTGATTCTGAGAGATCTCCAGCCGCCACCTGGAGACTGGCAACCATAGATCATCCATCCCCCTGGAGAAAACGGCCACTTCGGGTGGTGAACTCTACAGCATCACATCCCTGCTAAACTTTTCCCCAAACTCTGCCCTCCCCAGGATCCGCACACCCCAGTCTCCAGGAATTTCCCCAACATGGAGTTGGCAACCCTAGCAAAGCAGGTTTCCGGGGATTCCATCCCTGAAATGCGTTTGCGACTATGAGGGGAGGGGGAGTTTCCCTACCATTCTCCTCCCACTGGGTCCCTGGGCCTGTGTTTACTCCTCAAACATAGATCTCGATTCCTTGAGAGGTGGATGTGGTGATGAGACTCAAATATGGGCAAGAAAACCAAGGGTCATTTCGTAGAAAAAGAGGTGCAGGAGCTCATTAGCATAACTTATTAGCATAGCTTATTTGCATATGTCACTCCCTCTGACGGGAAGTGTGTCAGAAGGCAACATCCAACGCTCAGGCTCCACTGGACTGTTCTGGATTGCTAGCTATTGAGGAGGGGGGGGGAATGTGCAGATCTGCCCTCACAGAGGAGGGAGAGCTTGTACCTGAAGGCAGGCCGGGGGGGGGGGGCTCCGCAA
>NW_015176492.1:333915-362753 GCF_001447785.1 Gekko japonicus | reverse complement strand
CCCGACTGAGGGCTGCTGGGAGCAGGGGGCGGGGCTTGTTGCATGTGCCCGCCCCCTGGGCTCCTTACTGCCGGAACGCCGCTCCTGTGCGCTCCAGCGGGAAACGACCCCTGAAGAAAACAGAGGGGGAAGGAAGGGTCAGGCCGCAGGCATCTGATGAACTCTGGGCCTGGTACAGACTCCACATGCATCCCACCTTCATCCTGTACATGTAGTTTCATGAACCGTAACTGGGAAGGTGCCTTTTTTATTTCAGAAAAGGGGGTTCTTGGGGGTTCCCAACTGCTGGATGGAGCCTGCACATGAGAGGGTTACACCAGGGCTGTTTTTTCCCCCACCTTTGGGAAGAGGGAAATGAAGTTTTCAGTCTGTACACTGAACACGCATGGACTTTAAAACGTTTTGAAAAGAATTTTGTTGAAGAGAACTTCATTCCGGCATGTTCCCCCAGAAAAGAAAATGTCACACAGTCCCTGATGAGGCGATGTTATTTGTACTCTTAGGACCAGGGTGCCGGAACCCTCTAGAAGGAAATGAAGTTTTCAGTCTGAACTGATGAACTTTAAAACATTTTTAAAAGAATTTTGTTGAAGGGGTTCCGGAACTCCGTTCCGGCGCGTTCCCCCAGGAAAAAAGCCCTGCTTGGGACCTAAACTGGAAGGTACATATTGGTACTATTACTATTTCCAGTACATGCAGTTGCTTCTGACAAACAAACAAAACAAAAACATTCTGCGTGTCATTCAATTCCAGACTGGAACATTCCATTTTTGGTCCCATATCGATTGTTTACTGCCTTGCGAGCGTAACGGGGACTCTGTTGCATGTTGTACCCTGTAGTATTTGACCTCTGGCGAAGGCTCTCCTGGGCCAAAACACCTCAGGTCAGAAAGAGCCGTGACTCACGGAAGCTCCTCCCCTGCTGCAAATTTGGTTAGTCATTAAGTTGCTCCTGGACTCTTGCTCTTTTCTGCCGGTTGTTGTTGTTGTTCAGTCGCACAGTCGAGTCCGACTCTTCGCGACCCCATGGACCAGATCACGTCAGTCCTTCCGCCGTCCTCTGAAGTGTGCTCAGTTTCATGTTCGTTGCATCTATGACACTGTCTAACCATCTCATCCTTTGCCGTCCCCGTCTTCTTTGACCTTCAATCTTTCCCAGCATCAGGGTCTTCTCCAGTGAGTGCTCCCTTCTCATTTGGTGGCCAAAGTATTTGAGCTTCAGTTTCATTATCTGGCCTTCCAGGGAACAGTCAGGGTTGATTTCTTTGAGGATTGACTGATTTGTTCTTCTTGCAGTCCAAGGGACTCTCAAGAGTCTTCTCCAGCACCATAGTTCAAAAGAATCTATTCTTCGGCGCTCGGCCTTCCTTATAGTCCAACTCTCGCAGCCATACATGACTACTGGGAATACCATTGCTTTGACCATGCGGACTTTTGTTGGCAGGGTGATGTCTCTACTTTTTATCATGCTGTTTAGGTTCGCCATCGCTTTCCTCCCAAGGAGCAGGCGTCTTTTAATTTCATGGCTGCTGTCACAGTCTGCGGTGATCTGAGATCCCAGGCATGTGAAGTCTGTCACTACTTCCACGACTTCCCCTTCTATTTGCCAAGGAGTGATGGGGCCAGATGCCATGATCTTAGTTTTTTTGATGTTGAGCTTCAAGCCCACTTTTGCGCTCTCCTCTTTTACTCTGAGCAAGAGGCTCTTTAGATCCTCTTCACTTTCTGCCATTAGAGTGGTATCATCTGCATATCTGAGGTTGTTGATCTTTTCCCCAGCAATCTTAATTCCCACTTGTGATTCATCCAGGCCAGCATTTCGCATGATGTACTCTGCATAAATATTTAATAAGCAAGATGACAATATACATCCTTATCATACTCCTTTTCCTATGCTAAACCAATCAGTTGTTCCATATCCAGTTCTAACTGTTGCTTCTTGACCCTTATACAGGTTTCTCAAGAGACATGTGAGGTGGTCTGATACTCCCATCTCTTTAAGGACCTGCCATAGTTTGTTGTGATCCACACAGTCAAAGGCTTTAGCATAGTCAATGAAGCAGAAGTAGATGTTTTTCTGGTACTCTCTTGCTTTCTCCATAATCCAGCGAATGTTGGCAATTTGATCTCTAGTTCCTCTACCTTTTCGAAACCCAGCTTGTACTTCTGGCAGTTCTCTATCCACGTACTGTTGAAGCCTAGCTTGTAGGATCTTGAGCATGACCTTGCTAGCGTGTGATATGAGTGCAACTGTGCGATAGTTTGAACATTCCTTGGCATTGCCCTGCTACAGACAGGCTAACATGGCTACCCGTCTTGATCTATAGACTGTGAGCATAGCGGAGCAGGGAAACAGGCAGAAATCTGAGAGATATAGCTCTTCCTAATGCTGATGGACAAGATGACTGGGTTTATGATCCGCTGGTTCTGAGGAGTCTGGTATTTTGGGCCACTGTGTGTCAGAGTGTTGGACTGGATGGGCCATTGGCCTGATCCAGCATTGGCTTCTCTTATGTTCTAGTCGAGGTCTGTCTGTGTATTTCTGTCCCCGAGAGGTTCATACAATCTATTTCAGTTTCAAAGGGTTTGGTGGATTTTTAAAAAAGGAGCCCAAGAAACCTTGAAAAATTGCATGTTATCACGATAGAAATAAGATGAAGGAACTTAATTGGTGGTGGGAGAAGCGGTAATGGTAGGGGAGGGATGTTGCCTGTTGAATTTCTGCCAGTTAGGCAGCTGATAGATTGCAGAAATCCGGAAGGGAGGGCTTTGGAATTATCTTAGAAGGATGGATCTCTCCCGGAGATTTTTCTGCACCGCTTGCAGAGTTGGGCAGCGCTCCTCGGGAATCCAGAAGCCATCGTCCTTGGGAGAGAATTTTTCTGCTCCACCCTGACCCACGGCATCTGCCGAGGGATTACGGGAACTGTCATTAAGTAGGCGGAGATCCGGCGACAGCCACCCTAGTGACAGGGAGGCGGGCGTAGATGTTAGCCAGGGCTTGCCTAGCCAGCTAGATTCCCCCCCCCCCCCAGAAGCCACAGGGAAAGGGCCAAACCCGCTGTCCTGGGGTTGCCAACTGTTTAACCACCACCCCCGCTCCTGTGCCTTCAACAGCGGCTCAAAGTGCCGAAATCAGCAGCGGAGTTCTCTAAACACAGAGAGAGACGCGACTGTCTCCGTGATACGAAAAGCTTGGCCTGCGGATCGAAATAAAGGCAGAAGGACAGGCCGGATGTTTTCTTTCAGGTCAGTTGGCAGGACCTTTGTGCCCATGGAGAGATTTGTTCTAGGCTCGGGTTTCATTCCCCCAGACCTGTTGTGCAGTGCTAAGTCAATATGTGAAGGAGTGATGTGTGAAGTGAAGGCAGGGCTATTTTGGGGGCGGAACGCACAGGCGCGGAGTTCCAGCTGGCTCCTGAGTTGGCCACGCCCAGCAGGAACTCATTAGCATAATAGGCCACACCCAACAGCAGGAACTCATTAGGATTGGCTACATTAGGGGTGTGTGGCCTAACATGCAAAGAAGTTCCTGCTACAAAAAGGCCCTGGGTTTGGGCAACAGACAAGGTAAACAGAATAAGAAGCAAAAGGTGGGTGTGGCCGGATAACTACACTTCTGGTAACATGGGGGTGCAGCCTAATGTGCTAATAAGCTGTGCTGTCAGGGGTGTGGCCTAATATGCTAATGTGTTTCTGCTGTTGGGTGTGGCCTATTATGCTAATGAGTTCCTGCTGGGCTTTTTCTACAAAAAGAGCCCTGGGTGAAGGAGTGATAAAGAGAGTCTCTCTGAGTAGATTCAGGGGGCCAGGTTGCCAGCTCCATGTTGGGGAACTCCTGGAAATATGGGGATGGAGCCTGGGGAGGGCAGAGACCTCAGTGGGATACGATGCCATGGACTCCACCCTCCAAAGCATCCACTTTCTCCAGGGGGCCTGAGCTTTGTACCCTGGAGACTAACTGCAATTCCAGGGGATCCCCAGGCCCCACCTGGAGGTTGGCATTCCCAGGGCTCTTTTTGTAGAAAAAGTCCAGCAGGAACTCATTAGCATAATAGGCCACACCCAACAACAGGAACTCATTAGCATATTGGGCCACACCCCTGACCGCACCGCCCATTAGCACATTAGGCCGCACCCCCATGTTACCAGAAGTGTGGTCCTCCAGCCACACCCACCTTTCGCTTCTTATTCTGTTTACCTTGTTTGTTGTCCAAACCCAGGGCCTTTTTTTGTAGCAGGGACTCCTTTGCATGTTAGGCCACACACCCCTAATGTAGCCAGTCCTAATGAGTTCCTGCTGTTGGGTGTGGCCGATTATGCTAATGAGTTCCTGCTGGGCGTGGCCAACTCGGGAGCCAGCCGGAACTCCGTTCCTGTGCGTTCCTGCCCAAAAATAGCCCTGGCATCCCTATGTATTGATCTGCAGTAGAACAACTCAATTTGAGTCCAGTAGCACCTTAAGAGACCAACAAAGAGTTTTCAGGGTGCAAGCTTTGTCAGACTGAGTCCTCCTACCGTAGATCTGAGTGCTTTATCAAGATGGGTCGCCGTGTTTGTCCGTAGCAGCAGAAAAGAGCAAGAGTCCAGCGGCACTTTAAAGACTAACACAATTTGTGGCAGGGGAGGAGCTTTCGGGAGTCACTGCTCACTTCTTTAAGACGGGTAGATGCAGGGGTCATTTCCTGCGGGAGCGCACAGGAGCGGGGCTCCGGCAGTAAGGAGCCTAGGGGGCGGGCACATGCAGCAAGCCCCACCCCCTGCTCCCAGCAACCCTCAGTCGAGCCACAAGGCGCAAGAAGCAGCCAGGTAAGTTGCAGAGGGCACCCCCCACAGATACACGACCTCTCCAAAACAGTCCAGTGGCACCTTTAAGACCAAGTTTTATTCAGGTACACGCTCTCCCTCCTCTGCGAGGACAGATCTGCACATTCCCCCCACCCCCAATAGCTAGCAATCCAAAACAGTCCAGTGGCACCTTTAAGACCAAGTTTTATTCAGGTACAAGCTCTCCCTCCTCTGCGAGGACAGATTTGCAAGTCCCCCCCCCAATAGCTAGCAATCCAAAACAGTCCAGTGGAGCCTGAGCGGCAGGTATTGCCTTCTGACACACTTCTGGTGATGTCAGGGGGTGTGGCGTATGCAAATAAGTTATGCTAATGAGTTGTGCTAATGAGCTCCTGCGCCTCTTTTTCTACGAAATGACCCCTGGGTAGATGTGTTGGTCTGTCTGTAGCAGCAGAAAAGAGCAAGCGTCCAGGAGTACCATAAAGACTAACAAAATGCGAGGCAGGGGAGGAGCTTCCATGAGTCACCGCTCACTTCTTCAGAAGGTGGGACGGGAGTGGTAAAGAATGCGTGTAAAGAATGCGTAGGTACAATGTGCATTGTTATCGGCTTGATGAGAGCAGAGGGGAAATGCCTGGGCGCAGAAAGTTAGCATAGGTGCTGAGATAAAAACCCTGTGTTCCTATTCAGCCCCGGGGGGTCCATTGTTCTGAACTTGCGAATTAACTCCAGTTCAGCAATCACACTCTGTAATTTCCCCATTGAAATGTCTTTGTTTGAGGACCGCCCCTCTTAGGTCAGCAACGGAATGACCTGGAAGACGAAAATGTCCTCCTCCCACTGTGGTTTGTCATGTCAGATTTATGTCCAGATTGATCTATATCTCTGAGCCTGGGGAATCAAGAAACGGTACCTCTGAGCGTGTGTTGAGAGCTTTCTCCAGGCCGATGAGATTGGCCTCTGTGCATTCCTTGGCACCGGCCACGCTTGCTCGGTCCATACGGCTGCTGTCTCATAACACGACGACATGCCCCACATCATCCTATTTGAGCCTCCAGTTCTGACACAGGGTGGTGGGGGCAACCACAAGATGGCCGCCAGAGGGGGCGGAGCCAACTACAAAATTGTAATATAGTGGGTTCGAGGCATAGTGTAGTGAATCAGCTCTTCGTTTATTCAGGAACAAGACACAGAAGCCGGCTCGCAGGCCGGCTTATATTTTCACAGCAAACCACACCACGCGCACACCCCAACAGCCGTCACAGGTTTATTTACAGTGCTAGTGCTCAATAGGTTCCGTCTTGGATCCTAGCCTTCCGATTGGAGCGGCTAAGATCCAATCGTCTATTGTTCCTCAGAGTTATGCTCAGGTTCATCCCTGACTAGTACACAACAAAAATGACTATGCTCATGCTTACCTTGTAAATCTTTGCTGTTTATAAAAATGAATAAAAATTATCTCTTAAAAATAATGTCATGGACTGAGGTTATGCGTGACTCTTATAGTAACTCCTTGACATGTTGGGCAGAATGTCTGTTTAATGGGATTAAGCGGGGAAGGGGAAAAGATTTGGGGCTCAATGCTCCCTCTAAGCTGTGGAGTCTTGTGAGCAAAAATTCTACTTTGTGAGCCGCTGGCGTTCAAGTTGGGAGGGAGCGATTAGTTTGCTCTGGAGCCGTCCTTCCTGAGCGGAGACAAAAATGTGTGAGCTGGAGGCTAAAAAACTGTGAGCTGGCTCACACTAACTCAGCATAGAGGGAACACTCTTTGGGGTTGGCTGTTTTGTTTTTGGTTTTGGCAGAAAGTGTTTCCTCGCCTTGAACCACTAGGAAAGGCGGGATAGAGGATGCTTATAATGAAATATAATGTATATAAAAATGTATATAATGAAACAGCGTGGCCTGTTCTGTGTTTTTTTCCTTTTTAAATCTATGATGTCTTAAATTACTTTTAATTATTCTGTAAATTCTATTGAGCTGTGGTGGCTCAAGTGGTTAAGACGCTGAACTGCAGGCTGTGGAAGGTCAGTAGTTCAGCAGTTCGAGACCCGGGTGCCGCATGATGGAGTGAGCTCCCGTCTCTAGTTCCAGCTCCTGCCAACCTAGCAGTTCGAAAGCAAGAAATTGCAAGTCGATAAATAGGTACCACTTCGGTGGGAAGGGAACAGCGTTCCGTGCGCCTCGGTGTTTAGTCATGCCGGCCACATGACCACAGAAACGTCTTCGGACAGCGCTGGCTCTTCGGCTTTGAAACGGAGATGAGCACCGCAACCCTAGAGTCGGATTCGACTGGCTTTCAAGCAAGGGAAACTTTTACCTTTTAAATTCTATCTATGTGTTTTAGAGTCCTACTGTGATCCGCCCCGAGCCCACTTGCGGGGAGGGCGGGATATATATCGAATCAAATAAATAAATAAATAAAGTATACCTTTTCATCTGCACAGCCAATCAGAAGCCGCGCTGGGCAAAAGCCACACCCACTTACAAAAAGTACTTGGTGGGCCCGAAAAGGCCTTGGTGGGCGCCCACGGGCACCACGTTGGGGAGGACCCCTGCTCCTGATTCTTCACAAGGGGAACTCTGTATTCCTGTCGTTTTAGAGAAGATGGGCCTTGTTTTGGACTCGCAGCCTAAAATTAGGAACCTTTGGGGTTAGCGAACAGGAGGCCGGCGAGTTTCCATTCCTGTTCCACGGCTTCCTTCTCTTCGGGGGCGGGAGGTCGGCACGGTTCACGAGACTTCTCTTTCTCCCGCAGCCATCTACTTCCTGGAAGGCCCCTTCAACCTGACTTCCTCCTTGGGGAAGGATGTGAAACTGTCCTGTTCCGTCCACTCCATCGGCGATCCGCCGGAGGTCAGCTGGATTCGCGATGGCGACGTGCTGGAGCTCGCCGACAGTAACCAGGTTCAGGTGCCCCTGGATGAAGAGCAGTGGGTGACCACTAGTGTACTGAGGTAAGAAGAAGAGGAGATCGGATTTATACCCCGTTCCTTCGCTCGGAGTCTCAGAGCGGCTTCCAATCTCCTTTCCCTTCCTCTCCCCACAACAGACACCCTGTGAGGCAGGTGGGGCTGAGAGAGCTCTTTCGAGGACTGCTCATGAGAGAACTGCTGTGACAGAACGCTTCTCCAGACAGGTTACAGGCCCGGAACCCTGCTTAGCATCCAGCGTGGTGTAGGGGTTAAGAGTGGCAGACTCTAATCTGGAGATCCGGCCTTGATTCCCCACTCCTTCACTTGGAGCCTGCTGGGTGACTTTGGGTCAGTCACAGTTCTCTCCGAGCTCTTTCAGCCCCACCTACCTCACAAGCCCCCCTAGGGCTGCCAAGTGGGGGCGGGTGGTGGGTAATCCCCCGCTTTAGAGGCCCAATTTTCGTCGCTGCGGAATCGGGCCCCGGGGGGAACTCCGCCTCCCGAAGCGCAGCGCGGCTGCATCGCCAGAGGCAACGCAACCACATCGATCACGTTGGGGGCGTGGCCCCGATCGTTGGAGGGAAAACTCAATGGTTTTCCCTCTGACGATCGGGGCCATGCCCTCAACGTGATCGACGTCGCGCGTCACGTCCGGTAACGTGCTGGTGGTGTGCGCGCGCACACAATGAGAGACTGCTCCCGGAGCGCGGCGAGGCTCCCCCGCCGGTAAGTAAAATTCACTTGGCAACCCTAAGTCCCCCCCTCTCTACAGGGAGAGGAAGGGAAGGCGATTGTAAACTGCACTGAGACTCCTTATGGTAGAAGAAGGAAAAGAGATTGGATTTATACCCCGTCCTTCAGTACCCGAGGGAATCTCAGAGCGGCTTCCAATCTCCTTTCCCTCCCCCTCCCCACAACAGACACCCTGTGAGGTAGGCGGGGCTGAGAGAGCTCTTTCGAGGACTGCTCTTGAGAGAACATCTCTGAGAGAACTTGTGACTGACCCAAGGTCCCTCAGCTGGCTGCATGTGGAGGAGCGGGGACTCAAACTCGGTTCTCCCAGATTAGAGTCTGCCACTCTTAACCACTACACCCAAATGCCAGGCTAGATGGGCCTTCCCAGGGTTCGATCTCATGGCCAGATTTTTGGGTTGCCAGCCTCCAGGTAGAGCAAGCGTGGAAACACACCGTGTTAGAACAAAACACACAACACTATCATGCTACTATATCTTCACATATTGTTATAAATAATATACTTGAAGGCTTCTCTGGTTCTATAGAATTGTTGACTCGTGCGTTGTAGCATTGGTTCCAGGAAAAATAATTTTCCCTGAAGAAGAAACTCTCCAAACACGCATTTTTTGCCTGGGAGGCGTGTTGCTTTGAGGCTTGCTGTATCTCTTTTTGGACAGCATAACAGCCTGCTGTTTCTTTCATCACTGACGACTGCTGCATCTCTCTCATCAGATGCAAGATAGTCTACAGCTCTGAAACCTGTCTCTGTAGCTGTGGACTTTTCTACTAGATATATAACGTTCTTTAGGCTTTTGTACTATAATGAATAAGATACACTAGGGTCTCTGTTGTATTCAAGTACATTATTTATATCAATATATGAAGATATAGTAGTTGAGTTCATCATTTGTACAAATAGAGAATTGGCCAAAAAGACTCACACAACCATTTTTAACTTTAAAAGGGGTAATTTCTCTGATATGAGGGGACACGTGGGGAGGAAACTGAAAGGAAAAGTAGAAAGGGTCAAAACAATTGGGGAAGCTTGGGATCTATTTAAAACTACGATCCTAGAAGCTCAAAAAATATATATTCCGCAGGTTAGGAAAGGCACAAACAGGTATAGGAAAAAGCCTGCATGGTTAACAAACAGAGTAATGGAGGCTGTAAAAAGTAAAAAGAATTCCTTTAAGCAGTGGAAAGCTAGTCACAGTGAGGCTGATAAAACGGAACACAGGCTATGGCAAATAAAATGCAAGTCTGAGGTCAGGCAGGCAAAAAGGGAATATGAGGAGCATATAGCAAAAAACGTAAAAACCAACAATAAAACTTTCTTCAAATACATTAGAAACAGGAAACCAGCCAGGGAGGCAGTGGGGCCCTTGGACGACCAAGGGGTAAAAGGAGTATTGAAGGATGATAGGGAAATGGCTGAGAAGCTAAATGCATTTTTTGCCTCCGTCTTCACTGTGGAAGATGAGAAGTGCTTGCCCACTCCAGAACCACTGATTTCAGGAGGGGTGTTGAAAGACCTGAGTCAGATTGAGGTGACGAGAGAGGAGGTCCTAAAACTGATAGACAACTTAAAAACTGAAAAATCACCAGGCCCAGATGGCATACATCCGAGAGTTCTGAAAGAACTCAAATGTGAACTTGTAGATCTCCTGACAAAGATATGTAATCTTTCCTTAAAATCTGCCTCCATTCCTGAGGATTGGAAGGTAGCTAATGTCACTCCCATCTTTAAAAAGGGTTCCAGAGGAGATCCGGGAAATTACAGGCCAGTCAGTCTGACGTCGATACCGGGTAAATTGGTGGAAACCATTATTAAGGAAAGAATTAGTAGGCACATAGATGAACAAAACCTATTGAGGCAGACTCAGCACGGTTTCTGTAAGGGAAGATCTTGTCTCACTAACCTGTTAGTGTTCTTTGAGGGGGTGAACAAACATGTGGACAAGGGGGATCCAATAGATATTATTTACCTTGACTTCCAGAAAGCTTTTGATAAAGTTCCTCATCAAAGGCTCCTAAGTAAGCTCAAAAATCATGGGATAGAAGGACAAGTCCTTTTATGGATCAAAAACTGGCTAGTTCATAGAAAACAGAGAGTGAGTGTAGGTGGGCAATTTTCTCAGTGGAGGGTGGTAAGCAGTGGGGTACCGCAGGGATCAGTACTTGGTCCACTGCTTTTTAACTTGTTCATTAATGATTTGGAGATGGGAGTAAGCAGTGAAGTGGCTAAATTTGCGGATGATACAAAGTTGTTCAGGGTGGTGAAAACCAGTGAGGATTGTGAGGCACTCCAAGGGGATCTGTCAAGGATGGGCGAGTGGGCGTCAACATGGCAAATGGGGTTCAATGTGGCCAAGTGCAAGGTGATGCACATTGGAGCCAAAAATCCTAAATATAAATACACATTGATGGGGTCTGAACTGGCAGAGACTGAGCAAGAGAGAGATCTTGGAGTTGTAGTGGATAACTCACTGAAAATGTCGAGACAGTGTGTGACTGCAATAAAGAAGGCCAATGCTATGCTGGGGATTATTAGGAAGGGTATTGAAAACAGATCAGCCAATATAATAATGCCCCTATATAAATCAATGGTGAGACCTCATTTGGAATACTGTGTGCAGTTCTGGGCACCACACCTTAAAAAGGATATTATAGCTTTGGAAAAAGTGCAGAAAAGGGCAACTCGAATGATAAAAGGGTTGGAACACTTTCCCTATGAGGAAAGGTTAAAGCGCTTAGGGCTCTTTAGCTTGGAGAAAAGACGACTGAGGGGTGACATGATCGAGGTTTATAAGATTATGCATGGGAAAGAGCAGGTAAAGAAAGAGGTACTTTTCTCCCTTTCTCACAATACAAGAACTCGTGGGCACTCCATGAAACTGCAGAGCGGTCGGGTTAGAACGGATAAAAGGAAGTACTTCTTCACCCAAAGAGTGATTAACACATGGAATTCACTGCCACAGGAAGTGGTGGGTGCTACAAGCATGGACGGCTTCAAAAGGGAATTAGATAAGCATATGGAGCAGAGGTCCATCAGTGGCTATTAGCCACAAGGTATAGCTAGGGGCTCTGGGGCAAGTGATGCTCTGTCTTCTTGGTGCTTGGGGGGGGGGTCAACAGTGGGAGGGCTTCTAATGTCCTGGCCCCACTGCTGGACCTCCTGATGGCACTGGTATTTCTGGCCACTGTGTGACACAGAGTGTTGGACTGGATGGGCCTTTGGCCTGATCCAACATTGGCGTCTCTTATGTTCTTATGTTCTTAAATGTAGGAGCAGGACCAGGGTACTTTAATCCATCAGGGATACCCAAGAGCAGAAACTCATTAGCATATTAGGCCACACCCCCATGTTACCAGAAGTGTGGTTATCCAGCCACACGCACCCTTTGCTTCTTATTCTGTTTACCTTGGTTGTTGTCAAAACCCAGGGCCTTTTTTGTAGCAGGAACTCCTTTGCATGTTAGGCCACACACCACTAATGTAGCCAATCCTAATGAGTTTCTGCTCTTGGGTGTGGCCTATTATGCTAACGAGTTCCTGCTGGGCGTGGCCAACTCAGGAGCCAGCCGGAACTCCGTTCCTGTGCGTTCCTGCCCAAAAATAGCCCTGGTGTTGTGTGTTTTGTTCTAACATGGTGTGTTTCTACGTTTGCTCAACCTTGCCATGTTTCCCTGTGTTAGAATCATAGAATCATAGAATGTTAGAGTTGGAAGGGACCTTGCAAGTCATCTAGTCCAACCCCCTGCACTCTGCAAGAGCATAGCCGAAAGATAGCCCTACGACATACCCAAAAGATGGTCGCCCAGCCTCCGCTTGAAAACGTCCAGCGAAGGAGCCTCCGCCACCTCCCGAGGCAGTCCGTTCCACTGCTCAACCACTCTTACTGTTAGGAAGTCTCTCCTGATATTTAGCCGGTATCAACTCCCTTGTAATTTCCACCCCTTAGATCTAGTCTTGCAATCCGGAGCAAGAGAGAATAGACCTGCTCCATCTCCTACCCAACAGCCCTTCAGATATTGGAAGACTGCAATCGTGTCCCCTCTAAGCCTTCGCTTTCCCAGGCTAATCATACCCAACTCTTTCAGCCTTTCCTCGTAAGACTTGTATTCCAACCCTCTCACCATCCTGGTTGCCCTCTTCTGGACACGCTCAAGCTTGTCAACATCCTTCCTAAAATGTGGTGCCCAAATGTGTTTGTTGCTAGCCTTCAGGCAGAGCCTGGAGATGTACTGGAAGTAGAATTCACATCCAGGCTGCAGTGATCAGTTCCCCTGGAGGACACGGCTGCCTTAGAGGGCGGGCTGTACGACATTATGCCCCGCTAAGGTCCCTCCCTCCCTGAGACCCCACCTCCCCCAGGCTCCGCCCCCATATCTCCAGGGTTTCCCAACCCAGAGTTGGCAACCCTCGGCTGTGTTGTATGCAAGCTTTTATGGGCCGCTTTACTGCCCTGTGGTGAGGTGAGCCGTAGCAGCAGTTTACAAAATGGTAATACATTATTTATTTATTTATTTATATTTTATCCCGCCCTCCCCGGTGGGCTCAGGATGGCTAACAGAGGCCAGATCATTAGTCTAGCCATAAATAAAAACATATAAAAACATAATAAAAACATCAGAACTAAAACTAAAGTGCTCTATCCAGTTACTAGTGTCCTAGATCCAAGATGGTATCCCCACGACTCGAGCTGGTATTCTCAGCGTACATATCCAGTGCCGACGGCGTTTCCGATGTAATCCCAAGTTCTTCCTGGGGCCCCGTCAATGCCTCCATTCAGATGTCTTGACGGTGGTGGTATAGTAGGGCGGCGGCTCCTACTCAGAAGCCTGGCGGAAGAGCTCCGTCTTACAGGCCCTGCGGAACTGCTCAAGGTCCCGCAGGGCCCGGATCTCCCCCGGGAGCTCATTCCACCAGGTAGGAGCCGCCACCGAAAAAGCCCTAGCCCTGGTCCCGGCCAGTTTGACATCCTTCGGGCCCGGTATAACCAATAGATTTTGGGGCCCCGACCAAAGTGCTCTTGGGGGAACATGTGGGAATTACAACTTTAAAAAGAATTACGCAAAGGAAAGGAAAGGAAAGACAATCTGGATTTAGGACTATGGAGAGAAAAAAATGCTGACGGTGATTGGCTGAGATGCCCCTCCTTGCCCAGAGGGGCGGAGCAAGTAAAATCATGTCTGGCGGCTGCCATTGGTTGGAATGCTCTGACCTCAGAGAAGGACAAGACCCTTTTGTGTTATTCTGTCTGGTCTTAATAAGACTGAGCAGGATCTCTGGTCCTCCAGAACTCTTCCTGAAGCTGGACTTTTTAAAGAAAGGGGTGAAGAAAAAATATAGATGTTTCAGGCCATCCATACATCCGTTAGGATAAAGAGTGGAGTGGGGATACGGATTTAATTATTGGATAGGGCTAACGCCCCCAAATAATTTTAGAGAGTATAGTGAAACACAGTCAGAAATTGGGGGGGGGGAGGGGATATATCACACATATGATGCTGCCTTATATTGAATTAGACCCAGGGGTCATTTTCTGCAGGAGCGCACAGGAGCGGAGCTCCGGCAGTAAAGAGCCCAGGGGACGGGCACTTGCAACAAGCCCCACCCCCTGCTCCCAGCAGCCCTCAGTCAGAGCAAGAAGCAGCCAGGTAAGCTGCAGAGCCCCCCCCCCCGCCCCCCAGTCCAAAACAGTCCAGGGGCACCTTTAAGACCAAGTTTTGTTCAGGTACGAGCTCTCCCTCCTCTGCGAGGACAGATCTGCATGTTCCCCCCCCCCCAACAGTTAGCAATCCAAAAGAATCCAGTGGAGCCTGAGCGGTGGGTGTTGCCTTCTGACACACTTCTGGTGATGTCAGGGGGTGTGGCATATGCAAATAAGTTATGCTAATGAGCTCCTGCACATCTTTTTCTACGAAATGACCCCTGATTAGACCCTTGGTCCATCGAGGTCAAAATTGGCTACTCAGACTGGCAGCAGCTCTCCAGGGTCTCAGGTGGAGGTCTTTCATATCACCTACTGGCTTGCTCCTTTTTAACTGGAGATGCCGGGGATTGAACCAGGGACCTTCTGCATGTTGTACCATGGAGTCATAGCCTTCCCAAAATGAAACTGCCTTGTACTGAATCAGATCCTTGGTCCATCAAGGTCAGTATTGTCTACTCAACCTGGCAGCAGCTCTCCAGGGCCTCAGGCAGAGGACTTTCCCATCACCTCCTGCCTGGTCCTTTTTAACTGGAGATGCCGGGGATTGAATGCCAAGCAGGGGCTCTGCCACTAAGCTACAACCCCACTTCATGGCTCTCCAGGGTTTCAGGCGGAGGTTTTTCCCATCAACGACCACTTGGTCGTTTCTAACTGAAGATGCCGGGGATTGAACCAGGGACCTTCTGCATGCCAAGCAGATGCTCTGCCACTAAGCTACAACCCCACTTCATGGCTCTCCAGGGTCTCAGGCTGAGGTCTTTCCCATCATCTCCTGCCTGGTCCTTTTAACTGGAGATGCCGGGGATTGAATGCCAAGCAGGGGCTCTGCCACTAAGCTACAACCCCACTTCATGGCTCTCCAGGGTCTCAGGCTGAGGTCTTTCCCATCATCTCCTGCCTGGTCCTTTTAACTGGAGATGCCGGGGATTGAATGCCAAGCAGGGGCTCTGCCACTAAGCTACAACCCCACTTCATGGCTCTCCAGGGTCTCAGGCTGAGGTCTTTCCCATCATCTCCTGCCTGGTCCTTTTAACTGGAGATGCCGGGGATTGAACCAGGGACCTTCTGCATGCCAAGCAGATGCTCTTCCACTGAGCCAGAATCCCTCCCCTCTGTAAGAATGCAGTGAGATACACCCCTTTCCAACAAGGAGCCAAGGAAAACTACTAGCCATTTCATTAATGGCCCATATACGGAGAAATAATAAGACATGAAAAGAGTGTGGATTCTCTGACTCACTCTTGATTCGCCCCATGACGGAAGGAAACAGATAGCGCAGGCCAAGCGGACTTGGGTATTGCATCTTTGACTCAGCCGTGAAGTGAACGCTGCCATCTTTCCCCTGAACGGTTAACCACCTTCCTCTTGGAAATGCGGAATGGGCAGGGGGAGTCCATGTGCATTTGAGGGGGGGGGGGAGAGTGCATACCGGTGTGTGCCCTCGTGCATGAGTCTGCGTGAGTCAGGAGGAAGTAATGTTTGCAATGACTCAGGCTCCAAGCAGGAGAAACGGGTAGGAAGGCCACATCCGAAGTTCTCTGACTTTGAACTTTTTACACATGATTGACAGTCCTGGCACAGCAGGGATACCGAAGAAGGAACTTGGGGAGGGCTGGTATTTAGAACTGATGCCAAGGATGGACGTCTGAGAGATTAGTAACAGAACAGTACAGGGTCGTCCACATAGAGTGTTCTCTTAATTTGGGGAAAAAAATAATATTTTTAAAATATCTATGCTGCCTTCCTTCCGATGTGAAATCTAAGGCTATCTGCAGGTCATCTCTGGAACAGTAAAAATGAGACCCTGGCAGTCCAGTCTGAAATAAGGTTAGGAACATAAGAGACGCCAATGTTGGATCAGGCCAAAGGCCCATCCAGCCCAACACTCTGTGTCACACAGTGCCGTCAGGAGGTCCATCAGTGGGGCCAGGACATAAGAAGCCCTCCCACTGTTGCCCCCCCCAAGCACCAAGAAGACAGAGCCTCACTTGCCCCAGAGTCCCTATCTAGACCTTGTGGCTAATAGCCACTGATGGACCTCTGCTCCATATGCTTATCTAATTCCCTTTTGAAGCTGTCCATGCTTGTAGCCGCCACCACTTCCTGTGGCAGTGAATTCCATGTGTTAATCACTCTTTGGGTGAAGAAGGACTTCCTTTTATCCATTCTAACCCGACCGCTCAGCAATTTCATGGAGTGCCCACGAGTTCTTGTATTGTGAGAAAGGGAGAAAAGAACCTCTTTCTCTACCTGCTCTATCCCATGCATAATCTTATAAACCTCGATCATGTCACCCCTCAGTCGTCGTTGCACCCCTCTAGGTCTATTGAAGTCAATGGGATAGAAGTCTGTAGGGATGCCAACATCCAGGTGGCTCCTGGAGAGCCCCCCCCTTTGACAATCGATGGCCAGACAACCAAGTTCAGTTCCGACGGAGAAAATGGCTGCTTTGGAGGGCGGAGTCTAGAGCCTTATATCCTGCTGAGGTCCCTCCCCTAACCCCGCCCTCCCTTGGCTCCACCCCCAAAATCTCCGGGTATTTCCAAACCCAGAGTTGGGCAACCCTGCCATGGGGGTCTCCAAACCTGCCATTTTCTCCAAGATGGTCTCTGTTGTCTGCATACCAGTTGTAATTTCTGGATAATTCCATCCCCCACCTGGAAGCTGGCAACTTCCATCTGTGCCGTGGAAACTCACTAGGTAGCCTTGGGGCCATGTTCCCTCTAAGCTGAGTTAGTGTGAGCTACCTCCAGCTCACACATTTTTTTAGCCTCCGGCTCACACATATTTGTCTTGGCTCAGGAAGGAGGGCTCCAGAGCAAACTCATTTATTCACCAGCCCAATCGCTTGCTCGCAACTTTAATCCCAGTACCTTACCAAGTAGAATTTTCGTTCACAAGACTCCACAGGTTAGAGGGAGCATTGCCCTGGGCCAGTCACACTCTCTCAGCCTAACCTCCCTCACAGGGTTGTTGTGAGGATAAAATGGAGGAGAGGAGAAGGATGTAAGCTGTTGGCGGGGTATAAATGAAACGAACATCTGGAACAGAGGTCCATGAGTGGCTATAAGCCACAAAATATAGATGGAACACTCTGTCTGGGGCAAATGATGCTCTGTATTCTTGGTGCTTGGGGGGCAATATTGGGAGGCCTGGTCCTGCTGGTGGACCTCCTGATGGCCCCTGGGTTTTGGCCACTGTGTGACACAGAGTGTTGGATGGGGTGGGCCATTGGCCTGATCCAACATGGCTTCTCTTATGTTCTTATGTCTGGGGCAGTGATGCTCTGTATTCTTGGTGCTTGGGGGGCCACAGTGGGAGGGCTTCTGGAGTTCTGGTCCTGCTGGTGGACCTCCTGATAGCACCTGGGTTTTGGCCACTGTGTGACACAGAGTGCTGGACTGGATGGGCCATTGGCCTGATCCAACATGGCTTCTCTTATGTTCTTATGAAATAAATGAATATAAACAAGTAACCTTTGAAATCCCTTCAGGCATTTCTCTTGTAATTTTCACACTCACGAA
The DNA here is from genome assembly GCF_001447785.1 of Gekko japonicus. Classification (NCBI taxonomy): domain Eukaryota; kingdom Metazoa; phylum Chordata; class Lepidosauria; order Squamata; family Gekkonidae; genus Gekko; species Gekko japonicus. Next base: position 345,077 of record NW_015176492.1, on the reverse strand, counting down.
GGCTAGAAACTTGGTGTTTTTCAAGTGAAAGTTAAGAACCCACCAGATAGCATGTGGCCAGTTGTTCTCTTTTAGTCTTAAACTCGCCCATCCATCTACAGTGTGGAGACGAACAATCTGGGCCTACTTTCCAGGGCTGTTGTTAGATTAAGGATGTAAAGCATTTAGATATTTAAACAAAAATACTAAATGGTTGCTAAGGATTATGCACCGCTGTAAACAATGCAATTGCGCCTGGAAACGTGGATTGAATTTAAAATTGCTTGGTGCTGTCCTGGTTTCAGAGGACTACCCTGAATCTTGTATCTGAAATTCAGAAGATCTGTTTTTTTTCCCTGACAGCTTTTTGGAAACCAAAGGATCTTCCTGGCTCACGGTTCCCACGCTGTTTTCGACTTTGTTTCATTAGCTGCGTAGGCTGAATGAATTTCTTTTTCCCCCAGAACGGCTTTCAAGGGAAAAAAAACTTTTTAAGGTTGTACCATTAACTTCCACTTGGACAAACGGCAGAAAGGCAGCTGTGACAAACAAAACGAGCTTTTCAAACTTCGTAAAATAAACAGGGAGACAGCAGATTAGAGACATTTGTTTTGTCTGCTGAGGCTTTTGGGTCCTGGTGGGGGAAAAACTGGCCACTGGTCCTTCAAGATGGAGGAATCCTGACCAGTAAGTAAACAGAGGGGTGGTTGGCCTCTAGACTGTTGCTGACACCACACAAAAACCCCACACCACCTCCCTCCAAGAATCCCTAAGTAGCAAGTCGGCACGATGCAGAAGGAAAGGGCCAAAAATTCAAGCCGAATCCTTTCTCTAAACATCAAAACGCAACTGCTACAGTTGAGCACCAATTGGATTTATACCCCGCCCTTCACTCGGAGTCTCAGAGCAGCTGACAATCTCCTTTCCCTTCCTCTCCCCACAACGGACACCCTGTGAGGTAGGTGGGGCTGAGAGAGCTCTGAGAGAACTGCCCTTGAGAGAACAGCTCTGAGAGAACTTGTGACTGGCCCAAGGTCACCCAGCTGGCTGCATGTGGAGGAGTGGGGAATCAAACCCTGTTGTCCCAGATTAGAGCCCGTGCTCTTAACCAAATACACAAACTGGCTCAGAAACCAGTTCTCCGGGTTAGAGTCTGCCATTCCTAACCTCTACACCACGATGGCTCTCAGCATCTGCTTGGCATGTAGAAGTCCCAGGTTCAATCCCCGGCATCTGCAGTTAAAAGGATCAGGTAGGAGGGGATGGGAAAGACCCCCTCCCCCTGTGACCCTGGAGAGCCATGAAGTGGGGCTGTGGCTCAGTACAACAGTTTCTGCTTAGCATGCAGAAGGTCCCAGGTTCGATCCCCGGCATCTCCAGTTAAAAGGGCCAGGCAGGAGGTGATGGGAAAGACATCCCCCTGAGACCCTGGAGAGCCATGAAGTGGGGCTGTAGCTCAGTGGCAGAGCGTCTGCTTGGCATGCAGAAAGTCCCAGGTTCGATCCCCGGCATCTCCAGTTGAAAGGATCAGGTAGGAGGGGATGGGAAAGACCCGCGCCTGAGACCCTGGAGAGCCACTGCCAGTCTAAGCTCAGTGGCAATTCCGGGAGATCTCCAGGCCTCACCTGGAGGCTGGCAACCCTGTGAGCAGGTGCTAGCCTTCCCTTTGTCTGCTCTTATAATTCGGGCACGGAGCCGGTCGCTTTTCTGTGCGCCAATGCGCCTGCCGCAGGATTCCGTACACCTCTGGAAAGAGGGATTCCTCATTCCGGTTCCCTCCTCAGCCCGGACATTAGAGCGTCTTCGGGAGTTTGCGTGACTCTTCTCTTCTCTTCTCTCCTCCCCCACCAGCATCCCTTCTGTGCAGCTTTCGGACATGGGGAATTACCAGTGCGCGGTGACGGTGAACGGGTCTGACGTCTTCTCCGACAGCGCGTATTTGGGACTGGAAGGTAAATCCTTTGAATGCTGCACGGGCTCAGAGGCACTCTTTTTTTTTTTTTGTAAAGATTTTATTAGCTCCCCTAAAAAGGGGAGGTATTTCGCTTAAAAGAAAAAAAGGGAAGGGTAGACAGCGGGAGAAAGAGAAAGCTGAGTGATATATAAACTGGTAAATTAAACTGTTAGTAATGTCCAATTAATCTTCTTGGGCTTCTTCTGTGTGTTGTCAAACTTCTTTTCTTAGTTCAGTCACATATAATTCTCTGTTAATATGTTAGTAATGTTCCCTTGAATTTCTGTTAATGTTCCCTTGAGTTCCCTTGAGTTTCTGTTAATAAAAAAAAGAAAAATCTCTTCTGGACACAGTCAGAACCGCTTCTTTGCGTGCTGGGCACCTTTACTATCGCTGACGTGAAGGGGCTTCCTCTGTTGTCTTCTACTTCCGGCTTGTTAAATCCTCCTTCGGGTTGCTGTTAACACACTCAGTTCATGCACTATAAATCCTCTTCCTTTCATGCCTTGGAGGTCCCCAACTTTGAGAATGGTATTAATTTCATTTCGCTTTTATTTCCGCTCCCAAACTCTCTATTGGGTCCAGGCTCAGAGGCACTCTTGTCTCCGCTGCCAGTAGTCCGTGCCTGAGCCGAGGCACTCAGAACAAGTTTCAGACCACCCCCTCGCTTAAATTAAGACCCGGCTGGAAGGTGCCATTGAGTCACATCTGACTGATGGCTCGGGTTGCCAACTCCCACTTGGGAAATACGTGGGGTGGGTGGAGCCTAGGAAGGGGAGGGGCTTGTGGCACTAGAGATGTAAAATTTCCGGAAATTTTGAACCTCGGAAAAAACCCCGGTTTTTTTCGGGGGGAAATGGAAATTTTCGGAAAAATTGAAAGAAATGCTACATTTGTCTTTTCTAGATTCTAGATTGAAAGTCATTCTGTTACTTTAGGAACATAAAATATGACTGGACATTTTTACTTGGCATGAAATTATCACAACTAGGATATTAAAAATATAGTGTATCCAAAACAATTATTACAAACAGAATACCCACCCACTTGCAAAAACAAAACTGAAACCTTTTTATTTTCTTCTGACAATAGCACCTCCTAAAGGAAGAAATGCATCTTGTTCTTGCATTGGAGAGTTCAGTTTGTAACCTAGGACTTGCTTGCCTTCAGTGCACAGAAATTAGATCAATCTGATATGTGAAATGATTTGGAAAATATTTGAACACCTTGTCTTAAAATATTTTATTCATCATGTTAAAATAAAACGTTCCATAATCATTTTTTTTCTTTTCTTTTTCCAATTTTTCGGAAAAAAACAAAAAGGCTTCAGGAAAAAACCGTTTTCCCCCCGAATTTTTCTGGTTTTTTTCTGGGCCTTCCCATCTCTATGTGGCACAACGCCGTAGAGACCACCTTCCAAAGGGAACTGATTTCTGTCCTCTGGATATCAGTTGTTGTTTTTTAAAATTTATTTTTATTAACAATTTTTTCAACAGACAAAACATAACCAAACAAAAAATAGACATAGCAACAGTTCCAAATAGGGGACGGCAGGATCTCTCCGGAAGCATAAAAACAAGTACAATATAGATTGGAAACAGAGTGGTAATCAGTGTTCCCTCTAAGCTGAGTTAGTGTGAGCTAGCTCGCAGTCTTTTAGCCTCCGGCTGACACATTTTTTTGCCTCAGCTCAGGAAGGAGGGCTCCCGAGCAAACTAATTCATGTAGCAGCCAAATCTCTTGCTCACAACTTCAATGCCAGTAGCTCACCAAGTAGAATTTTTGCTCACAAGACTCCACGACTTAGAGGGAACATTGAGATCAGATATGCACAAACAGTCAGTATTTCAAACCAGCCTACAATGTTTTTAACCGCAAAGAGCAGGCGTCCCCAGAAAGACATAAGTACTCATTGCTCGTATACATCAGGCAAGTCAAAAGTAAATAAGATCGTGATAAAATTTGTTTTTGGGGAGAACATCATTTTTGTTAGATAAGAAACTGTTGGGAACCAACAGAGACCACTTGTGATCTCTGGAGATCTCCAGCCCCCACCAGGAGGTTGGCAACACTCCTTATGATGACCTCCTTGGGGTTTTTAAGGCAAGAGACGTTCAGTGTGCCATTGCTGGGGCTATCCATGTCAGAGCAGACGAACAGAGGCGGTTTTGCCACTGCCCGACTCTGCATAGAGATCCTGAACTTCCTCAGCGGTCTCCCATCCAAGTACTAACCAGGCCTGACCCTGCTTAGCTTCTGAAATCTGACAGGAGCAGGCTACCATGGGCCATCCATGTCAGAGCGGATGAACAGAGGTGGTTTTGCCAAGGCCTGACTCCGCATAGAGATCCTGGACGTCCTCGGTGGTCTCCCATCCAAATATTAACCAGGGCCAATCCTGCTTGGCTTCTGAGAACTGATAAGATCGGGCTGGCTTATGCTATTCAGGACAGCGCAGGCCTGGATTTGATTCCCTTGAACATAACGCTTCCTTCTGTTATAAATCTGGAAATCGGGGGGGGGGGGACTGGAAACATTTCTGCCCTGTTTTGTTCTGTTAGGAATGCGCCAAGCCGCTTGCAGTGGATTTTTCTCAAGGCCATCAGTGAGTCCGTGCCAAACAACTGTTGGTGTTCGACTAGGGAGTCTTAGAGACACAAATACATCAAATACAATTTCATTCCACCTTACCCTTGCGGGTCAGTGAGCTCCTTTTACAATTTTAATAATTATAAATGAGGTGGAATGAAATTGTATTGATGTATTAATATTAATATTGAGCTGCGGTGTCTCAAGTGGTTAAGACGCTGAACTGCAGACTGTGGAAGGTCGGTCGCTCAGCAGTTCGAGACCCGAGTGTGCCGCATGACGGAGTGAGCTCCCGTCTCTAGTTCCAGCTCCTGCCAACCTAGCAGTTCGAAAGCAAGAAACTGCAAGTAGATAAATAGGTACCACTTCGGTGGGAAGGGAACAGCGTTCCGTGCACCTTGGTTTTTAGTCACATGACCATGGAAACGTCTTCGGACAGCGCTGGCTCTTCGGCTTTGAAACGGAGATGAGCACCTCAACCCTAGAGTCGAATTCGACTGGCTTTAGAGCAAGGGAACCTTTACCTTTATTAATATTTTTGTTTATTTCAGTTCTGATTGGACCCTAGACAATGTTGCAATGTTGAGAGCTTTTGGGCTCACAAAGAAAAATTCTTACGCCTCATGTCCTTTATATATACATCACGGTCCTTGAAAAAGATTAATTCGAAATGGGTAAATTACTAGAGTCCCGTGGGACTAGTGATCGTGACACTGACAAGGAAGCTGTCTGAATGTAAACCTGCACTCGATGTATTGTTTGGGTGAAACATATTTTTCTCTATGTATTGTCTGGGTGAAATATATCTTTGATAATATTTTGATACCAATATTTAGACAACAGTATTGGAAAATATAAAAAGAAAAAGAATAAAGCACGAAATTGTTCCACCAGAAAATTATATTTATTGTAAAGGTAAAGGTAAAGGTCTCCCTTGCTCGAAAGCCAGTCGAGTCCGACTCTAGGGCTGCGGTGCTCATCTCTGTTTCCAAGCCGAAGAGCCAGCGCTGTCCGAAGACGTTTCCGTGGTCATGTGGCCGGCATGACTAAACACCAAGGCGCACGGAGCGCTGTTTCCTTCCCACCAAAGTGGTCCCTATTTATCTACTTGCAATTTCTTGCTTTCGAACTGCTAGGTTGGCAGGAGCTGGCACTAGAGACGGGAGCTCACCCCGTCCTGCGGCACACTCGGGTCTCGAACTGCTGAACGACCGACCTTCCCCAGCCTGCAGTTCAGCGTCTTAACCACTTGAGCCACCTCAGCTCCATATTTATTGTGCACGGCGATATATATATTTGTATATAGCCTCCAGGTGGGACCTGGAGAGCTCTTAGAATTGAGCTCTTAGAATTGGATCTGATATCCAGGCGGCAGAAATCAGTTCCCCTGGAGAAAATGTCTGAAAATATGGAGATTTGGGGGGTAGGTGGAGCCTCCGTAGGGTGAGGTTTGGGGAGGGGAAGGAACTCAGCAGGGTACAATGCCATAAAGTCCACCCTCCAAAACAGCCATTTTCTCCAGGGGAACTAGATCTAGAGATCAACCGTAATAGCAGTGGATCTCCAGGTGCCACCTGGAGGTTGGGAGCCCTAAGAAAATGGCTGCTTCAGAGGGTGGACTCTGTGGCTCCTACCTTGCTCCTACCTTGCCGCAAATTTTGTTAGTCTTGAAGGTGCTTGCTGGAGTCTTCCTCAAATCCTGCCTTCTGGGTTCAGCTCCCAAATCTCCAGGAATTTCCCAGCCTGGAGCTGGCAACCCGAGCCGGGGGCATGAGCCGAGACGATTGCACTCCACAGATGGAAATCCTTGCCCCTGTGGAAACGTCTCCTCTGGATCCAAGGGAAGAATGGCAATTCATTGCGAACGTGAATAAGAAGAGGAGATTGGATTGATACCTCGCCCGTCACTACCTGAAGGAGTCTCGGAGCGGCTTACAGTCTCCTTCCCCTTCCCCTCCCCACAACGGACACCCTGTGAGGCAGGTGGGGCTGAGAGAGCTCCTTTGAGGACTGCTCCGGAGAGGTCAGCTCTGAGAGAACTTGTGACTGACCCAAGGTCACACCAGCAGCTGCACGTGGAGGAGTGGGGGATCGAACCCGGTTCTCCCAGATTAGAGACTGCGCTTCTAACCACTACGCCAAACTGGCTCTCTGTCTGATCCCCTTGTTCTTCTTTGCTCCCAGGTCTCCCCTTCTTCGCCGACGAACCCGAAGACATGGAGGTGACGGCCGGGACTCCTTTCAACCTCACCTGCGGGGCGCAGGGACCACCGGAGCCGGTGCAGGTGATTTGGCTGCAAGACAGCGTTCCTCTCAACTCCCTGGGGGACCCTCTATCACGGACCCCTTCGGTACTGGCCGTGAGAGGTGAGTGGCACCAGATGCCGTCGGGCTGCTTTGGGCAGGAAACTGGACTTCCCGAAGGGTATGCGAGAGAGGCAGGATGGTGTAGCAGTCAGAGCACTGAGCAAGGAACAAGACATGTTGAGTGTTATGTGCCGTCAGTGCCAGGGCTATTTTTGGGCAGGAACGCACAGGAACGGAGTTCCGGCTTGTTCCCAAGTTGGCCACGCCCAGCAGGAACGCATTAGCATAATAGGCCACACCCAACGGCAGAAACTCATCAGGACTGGCTACAATTAGGGGTGTGTGGCCTAACATGCAAAGAGGTTCCTGCTACAAAAAGAGCCCTGGAAACAAGGTAAACAGAATAAGAAGCAAAAGGTGGGTGTGGCTGGATGACCACACTTCTGGTAACATGGAGGTGTGGCCTAATGTGCTAATGAGCGGTGCTGTCGGGGTGTGGCCTAATATGCTAATGTGTTTCTGCTGTTGGGTGTGGCCTATTATGCTAATGAGTTCCTGCTGGGTTTTTTCTACAAAAAGCCCTGGTCAAGACCATTCTGACTTACGGAGACCGCATGAATTAATGTCCTCCAAAACGTCCTGTCGTGAACAGTCTTGCTCAGGTCTTGCGAGGTGAAGGCTGTGGCTTCCCTGATGGAGTTGATCCCTCTCCTGTCGGGCCTTCCGCTTTTCCTGCTGCCTTCCAATTTGTCCTAGCATTATCATGTGCCGATGTGCTGGAGTGGTTAAGAGTGGAAGGACTCTGATCTGGGAGAACCGGGTTTGATTCCCCACTCCTCCTCCACATGAAGCCAGCTGGGTGACCTTGGGTCAGTCACAAGTTCTCCCAGAGCTCTCTCAGCCCCCACCTGCCTCACAGGGTGTCTGTTGTGGGGAGGGGAAGGGAAAGGAGATTGTGAGCCGCTCTGAGACGGGCTATAAATACAATCTCTTCTCTTCTTGAAGGGATGGAGGTGTTTGGTGTTGTGGTTGAGTGCGCGGACTCTAATCTGGGAGAACCGGGTTTGATTCCCCACTCCTCCACTTGCACCTGGCTGGATGACCTTGGGCAAGCCGTAGTTCTGATCAGAGCTGTGCTTGAAAAAGAGCCGTTTCTGTCAAGAGCTCTCTCAGCCCCACCTAACTCACAGGGTGTCTGTTGTGGGGAGGGGAAGGGAAAGGAGTCTGTAAGCCGCTCTGAGACACCTTCCGGTGGTGAAGGGCAGGGTATAAATCCAATCTCTTCTCTCCTTCTTCTACTGGATCAGACCTTTTGCTCCATTGGGTAGCTGGGGATTACTCACTTGGCTAAAACCATGTACTCTGCACGTGCTCAGAGGCACCCCCCCGCTTTCCTTTCACTCGGCTTGGACCGACTCTGGAAAGGAGGTGACGGGCGCTCAGGCGAAAATTGGTTTCTGAAACTCGCGTCTCCTTTTGCTGTCTGGACGGCCGAGCCCAAACCGTCCTTTGTTTTCTCTCTACGTTCTGCTGGCTGCGAAGAGGGAATTCCGCTTCCCCCAGCCGTCCTGCTCTACTTTTCTGGAAGGCCAGGCAAGAGGGGGGCTAAAAGGGGGAAGACCGTGAATGGATGGGAAACACACACACCCTTCTCGCTCTCTGCCCGGCCTCCTTTCACGAGCCCCCCTCTCTTTCCCCCGGCTTTTCACGTCCTTGTTCGTCGTCTCTGAAAGCCCGGCTTGTCCCTGGCCGGCGGCCCCTTTTGTCCCCTTTTCTATGGAGGTGGCTGTTCCCTGATGCCTCGGGTGGGGTGGGGGCTGCTCCAAGCGTGGGAACAGGCCGAGCAAAGGTTGCCAACTTGCCGTTCGGTGGTAAGGGGGCTGTTTGTGCGTGTGTGTGTGCTGCGCATGGATTTCGCCACTCATGGTGTGTGTGTGGGGGGGAGATCCTAAAAGAGCCAGTGTTTACACAGTGCTTTTGAGCGTTCGGGGGCCGCGGTGGCTTTGTGGTTAAGACGCCGAGCTGCGGACCGGAAGGTCGGTAGCTCGGCAGTTCGAGACCCGAGTGTGCCGCATGACGGAGCAAGCTCCCGCCTCTGGCCCCAGCTCCTGCCAACCTAGCAGTTCGAAAGCAATACATTGCAAGTAGATAAATAGGTACCGCTTCGGTGGGAAGGGAACAGCGTTCCGTGCGCCTCGGCGTCTAGTCATGCCAGCCGCATGACCACGGAAACGTCTTCGGACAGCGCTGGCTCTTCGGCTTGGGAACGGAGATGAGCACCGCGTCCCTAGAGTCGGATTCGACTGGCTCTCGAGCAAGGGAAACCTTTAGCTTTACCTTCGAGTGTTCAGGGAACTTCGCGTTCGTTATCTCAGGAATTGTTACGGGAGCCCTGCGAAGTAGGCCGAACGTGTGATAAGATGGAGGGGCTGCGTCTTGGGGGAGGGGGAGAAAAGCCCCTCTCAAGTCCCACATGGTGGTTAAAGTGTCAGGCTGAGGTAGGTTAGACAGAGAGTGACAGTGGCCCCAGGTCACCCAGCCGGATTCTGTGGTAGAGTGGGGATTCGAACCTTGGTCCACCCCCCCGGATCCTAATCTGTTGCTCTGTACCACGGTGGCTCTCAACATGCTGTGAAAAGCTTCCGGCTTTCAGCATCGGATCAGGCCTTTGCCAGAAGCACAGAAGAAGGACAGGCCTAGGTCTTTCTGTCTCCCCGCCCAGCTGGCAACTTGAGCTGCCTCCGCATTCCAGATGCATGGGGGCGACTTGTTTTATCCGTTTCTGGAAAACACTCTGCGTGTGCTCAGAGGCTAGGGCTTCTTCTATTAAACACAGGCCTCAGGCCTCTGTTTTGGAAACCAGGTTCGGAGGCCTAGACCAGGCAGCCTGCTTGGCCGCAGATTAAGCCCCGGACAAGCCTGCAAGGACGGAGCTCTCCCGATCTTCTTGGCCCCGTGGAGGTTCTTCTTCCCGTCACTTTGAAAGCCGTTGACCACTCAGTCCAGAGCTCTGGATCCTTCCCAAGAGCTTCCAAGCATCATGACCACAATCCCCCCCCCTTTTTTTGCTAGAGGCCGGCAGATGATTTGTCTGCGGGGCACCGTGGGTTGCCGCTTTGGCCGGAGGGGGGTTTTCGTTTTGCTGAATCAGCAGCTGTGTCAGGGCTGTTCTAAAAGGAAGTGCCTCCCCGGAGCAACTGCGGTAGAGCTGCATTCCTCCTGACACAGGCAGAAGATCAAACCAGGCAGCAACTGCCTCTTCACGCTGCAATCTCGCGTGCACTTACTCCGGAGTGAGGCCTGATTTACATGCGACGAGAGAATGAGGCAGCAAGAGGGGTTCCACCCTGCCAGTCTGCGGATTGAGGATTTCGCGCGGGAGGGGTGCCCCTTTGTTAACAAACTCCACCTTTGGCATAAACAGAAATTTGAGGTTCTGGAGCAAACCCCCTGGAAAGGAGGCGTGACTCTTGGGTTGCCAAACTCCAGGTGGGGCCTTGGGCAGTGTTCCCTCTAAGATGAGTTAGTGTGAGCTAGCTCACAGTTTTTTAGCCTCTGGCCCACACCTTTTTGTCTTAGCTCAGGAAGGAGGGCTCCAGAGCAAACTAACTTATGCAGCATCCAAATCACCTGCTCACAACTTTAATGCCAATAGCTTACAAAGTAGAATTTTTGCTCACAGGGTTCCATAGCTTAGAGGGAACATTGGCCTGGGGTGCTCCTGGAATGACAACTCATCTCCAGAGCGCCGCGAGCAGTTTCCCCGGAGGAAATGGTAGTTGCCGAGTCCAAACTCTATGGCATACCATAGAGTCTAGATGAAATCTCTTTAAGTAATTTTGCTCTCTTGAAGTCTTTGAAGGGCTGTCGCTTAGCGGAGGGCAGGGAGCTATTCCTGCCGGCAGCAGAGGAGAGGACGCGCGAGAAGGGGTTTAAATTAAGGGCCGGAAGGTACTGGCTGCATATTCGGAAAAACTTCTTGACGGTCAGAGTTGTGCACGAGTGGAATCGGCTGCCTGGGGAGGTGGTGAGCTTCCCCCTCCCTGGCAGTCTTCAAGCAGTGGCTGGATGAACAGGGATGCTTTAGGCCAGGGGTCGTTTCCTGCGGGAGCGCACAGGAGCGGAGCTCCGGCAGTAAGGCGCCCAGGGGGTGGGCACATGCAACAAGCCCCGCCCCCTCCTCCCAGCAGCCCTCAGTCAGAGCAAGAAGCAGCCAGATAAGTTGCAGAGCCCCCCTCCCAGCCCCCTGGTCCAAAACAGTCCAGTGGCACCTTTAAGACCAAGTTTTATTCAGGTACAAGCTCTCCCTCCTCTGCGAGGACAGATCTGCACG
>NW_015176492.1:325993-333888 GCF_001447785.1 Gekko japonicus | reverse complement strand
AGCTAGCAATCCAAAACAGTCCAGTGGAGCCTGAGCGGTGGGTGTTGCCTTCTGACACACTTCCGGTGATGTCAGGGGGGCGTGGCATATGCAAATGAGTTATGCTAATGAGTTATGCTAATGAGCTCCTGCACCTCTTTTTCTACGGAATGACCCCTGCTTTAGGCTGATCCTGCATTGGGCAGGGGGGTTGGACTGGATGCCTTGTATGGCCCCTTCCAGCTCTGTGGTTCTATGATTCTATAAGTCCTTCCACCAGTTCCCCTTTCCCCCAAATCTCCAGCAATTTCCCAGGCTGGAGTTGGCTACTCTCGGTAGGGTTGGGAAATCCCTGGAGATTTGGGGGTGGAGCCTGGGGAAGGTAGTGGGAGGGGCCTCGCCAGGGATAGGATGACATCATCCACCCTGCATAACAGCCATTTCCTCCCGAAAATGATCTCTCGTCTTCTGGAGGTCAGTTGTAACTCCAGGAGGCCCCCATACCCATGGTCCCTCTAAGGTGTGGAGTCTTGTTGAGTAATCATTCTACCTCGTGAGCCACTGGCATTTAAAGCCGTGAGCGAGCGATCTGGCTGCTGCAGAAACCAGTCTGCTCTGGAGCCCTCCTCCGGGAGCGGAGACAAAAGTGTGTGAGCCGGAGGCTAAAAAAACTGTGAGCTGGCTCACACTCACTCGGCTTAGAGGGAGCGCTGCCTCCAGGCCCCACCTGGAGACTGGCAACCAGTGTTCCCTCTAAGCTGAGTTAGTGTGAGCCAGCTCACAGTTTTTTAGCCTCTGGCTCACACGTTTTTGTCTTAGCTCAGGAAGGAGGGCTCCAGAGCAAACTGATTGATGCGGTAGCCAAATCACCTGCTCACAACCTTAATGCCAGGAGCTCACAAAGTAGAATTTTTGCTCACAGGACTCCATAGCTTAGAGGGAACGTTGCGGCAACCCTAGATCTTCGGGTGGGACCGAGAGGGGTACAGCCACTGTCCCGGTAACTCTGGATTTGGTGTTAAGAGATCTGTTGACCATATAATAACCTTGCTTTAGTGGCTGACATCCAGGAGAAAGCTGGGACGCCTGGGTCCTTTCCTGAGCTGGAGCGGGGGAAGGGGGTGTCTATTGCCAGTTTGGTGTCGTGGTTAAGTGCGCGGACTCTAATCTGGGAGAACCGGGTTTGATTCCCCACTCCTCCACTTGCAGCTGCTGGATGACCTTGGGTCAATCACAAGCTCTGGCACAGCTGTCCTTGAAAGAGAGCTGTTTCTGTCAAGAGCTCTCTCAGCCCCGCCTACCTCACAGAAAGGGTGTAGACTTTCCAATTTCCCGGGGGGGGGGCTGGGGCTGGGCCAGAGGCATTGCTTTGCTAGGAGCAAGGGTGGCTCCCGGGGGAGGCTGAGCACCTTCCTGAAAATTTCGGCGGGGGCTGACGCCCTGACGCCCCCACGAAGATTACGCCTATAGGGTGTCCGTTGTGGGGAGGGGGAGGGAAAGGGAGTTTGTAAGCTGCTCTGAGACTCCTTCGGGTAGTGAAGGGCAGGGTATAAATCCAATCTCCTCCTCCTCCTCCTTCTTCCAGTTTGGTGTAGTGGTTAAGTGCGCGGACTCTAATCTGGGAGAACCGGGTTTGATTCCCCACTCCTCCACTTGGGCCTGGCTGGATGACCTATTCTGACAAGAGCTGTCCTTGGAAAAGAGCAGTTTCTGTCAAGAGCTCTCTCAGCCCCACCTACCTCACAGGGTGTCTGTTGTTGGGAGGGGAAGGGAAAGGAGATTGTAAGCCACTCTGAGACTCCAAGTGAAGGGCGGGGTATAAATCCATCCTCCTCCTCCTCCTCCTCTTCTTCTTCCAGTTTGGTGTCATGGTTAAGTGCGCTGACTCTGATCTGGGAGAACCGGGTTTGATTCCCCACTCCTCCACTTGGGCCTGGCTGGATGACCTATTCTGACAAGAGCTGTCCTTGGAAAAGAGCAGTTTCTGTCAAGAGCTCTCTCAGCCCCACCTACCTCACAGGGTGTCTGTTGTTGGGAGGGGAAGGGAAAGGAGATTGTAAGCCACTCTGAGACTCCAAGTGAAGGGCGGGGTATAAATCCATCCTCCTCCTCCTCCTCCTCTTCTTCTTCCAGTTTGGTGTCATGGTTAAGTGCGCTGACTCTGATCTGGGAGAACCGGGTTTGATTCCCCACTCCTCCACTTGTACCTGCTGGATGACCTTGGGCAAGCCATAGTTCTGGCACAGCTGTTCTTGAAAAAGAGAAGTTTCTGTCAGAGCTCTCTCTGCCCCACGTACCTCACAGGGTGTCTGTTGTGGGGAGGGGAAGGGAAAGGAGATTGTAAGCCACTTTGAGACACATGAAGCCAGCTGGGTGACCTTGGGTCAGTCACAAGGTCTCTCAGAGCTGTTCTCTCCAGGGCAGTCCTTGAGAGAGCTCTCTCTGCTCCGCCTACCTCACAGGGTGTCAGTTGGGGGGAGGGGAAGGGAAAGGAGATTGTAAGCCGCTCTGAGACACCTTCGGGTCGTGAAGGGCAGGGTATAAATCCAATCTCCTCCTTCTCTCCTTCTCTTTCCCCTCCTCCTCCTCCTCCTTCTCCTTCTTCTGACTTGGGGAGGGGGTGAAGATTGAAGGACCACCAGCCACTTCTCGCCTAGCTATCTGACATTCTCAGGCCGGCAAAGGAGAAGCAGCGGGGCTGGAGGGCGGACTGGATCAGCCTTTGGGCATGAAGATTAAAGCATCGCCGGCTGCATAGTGCTGGGCGAGGGGGGGGGGAGAGACGAGGCTTTGTGCCTCCCACATTTCTGGCACCGTCCCCTGACTCAGAGCTGCGTCACCTCCTGCTCCGCGTTCCCCTGCCCTGACTCACCGGGAGCCGTGACTGGTGGGCAAATTAGGGGGGGGGGGAGAAAAGGAATGGCAGGTATGCGGGTGGGATGAGGGGAGGTGGAAAGTGCTCACAGGACGGACGGAGAAGAAGAAGAGGACGAGGAGGAGGAGATTGGATTTATACCCCACCGTTCACTCGGAGCCTCAGAGCGGCTGACAATCTCCTTTCACTTCCCCTCCCCACAACTGATACCCTGTGAGGTCGACGGGGCTGAGAGAGCTCTCCCGAGAACTGCCCTCGAGAGAACAGCTCTGAGAGAACTTGTGACTGACCCAAGGTCACACCAGCTGGCTGCATGCGGGGGAGGAGTGGGGAATCAAACCCAGCTCTCCCAGATTAGAGTCCGCGCTCCTAACCACCACACCGAACTGACTCACACTACACGAAACTGGCCCTCGAGAGAGGGGGCGGTCCGGGAGCATGCGAGCATCTCTGCAGCAGCATCGGATTGGGAAGACCGGACTCCCCTGTTGGAAGCTGATGAAGAGCCTCCTCGGAAGAAGTCCGTACAGTCCAGCATCCTGCATCCCACCGTGGCCACCCAGATGCCCCTGGAAAACCTAGAAGCAGGGCAGGGAGGCCAAAACCGCGCCCGGTTGAGATCCACCCCCACCCCACACTGGTATCCAAAGCTCTGTTTAAATGAGCGGCGATCGCTACAGCATGTGGCAGGGAGCTCCGCGAGTTAAGGAAGCAGTAGAAAAGAGCAAGAGTCCAGTAGCACCTTAAAGACTAACAACATTTGTGTCAGTGGAGGAGCTCTATAAGGAGCTGCGGTAGCTCAAGTTGTTAAGACGCTGAACTGCAGGCTGTGGAAGGTCGGCAGTTCAGCAGTTCGAGACCCGAGTGTGCCGCATGACGCAGTTCGAAAGCAAGAAATTGCAAGTAGATAAATAGGTATCACTTCGGTGGGAAGGGAACAGCGTTCCGTGCGCCTTGGTGTTTAGTCATGGCGGCCACATGACCACGGAAATGTCTTCGGACAGCGCTGGCTCTTCGGCTTTGAAACGGAGATGAGCACCGCAACCCTAGAGTCGGATTCGACTGGCTTTCGAGCAAGGGAACCTTTACCTTTACCTTTAGGAGCTGTATATGTTGGGGTGTGTTGGTGTGCGTGTTGGCTGTTTGTGCGTGTTGGTGTGTGCGTGCGCATGGATTTCGACACTCATGGTGGGGGGGAGATCCTAAAAAAGCCAGTGTTTACACAGTGCTTTTGAGTGTTCGGCGGCCGTGGTGGCTCAGTGGTTAAGACGCCGAGCTGCAGACTGGAAGGTCGGTAGCTTGGCGGTTCGAGACCCGAGTGTGCCACATGACGGAGTGAGCTCCTGCCTCTGGTCCCAGCTCCTGCCAACCTAGCAGTTCAAAAGCAAGAAATTGCAAGTAGATAAATAGGTACCGCTTCGGTGGGAAGGGAACAGCGTTCCATGCGCCTCGGCGTCTAGTCATGTGGCCACATGACCACGGAAACATCTTCGGACAGCACCGGCTCTTCGGCTTGGAAACGGAGATGAGCACCGCATCCCTAGAGTCGGATTCGACTGGCTTTCAAGCAAGGGAAACCTTTACCTTTTAGGAGCTCTATGTTGTTGTTGTTCAGTCGCACAGTCGAGTCCGACTCTTCGCGTCATTTGGTGGCCAAAGTATTTTAGCTTCAGTTTCATTATCTGGCCTTCCAGGGAACAGTCAGGGTTGATTTCTTTTAGGATTGACTGATTTGTTCTTCTTGCAGTCCAAGGGACTCTCAAGAGTCTTCTCCAGCACCATAGTTCAAAAGAATCTATTCTTCTGCGCTCGGCCTTCCTTATAGTCCAACTCTCGCAGCCATACATGACTACTGGGAATACCATTGCTTTGACCATGCGGACTTTTGTTGGCAGGGTGATGTCTCTACTTTTTATCATGCTGTTTAGGTTCGCCATCGCTTTCCTCCCAAGGAGCAGGCGTCTTTTAATTTCATGGCTGCTGTCACAGTCTGTGGTGATCTGGGATCCCAGGAACGTGAAGTCTGTCACTACTTCCACATTTGCCAAGGAGTGATGGGGCCGGATGCCATGATCTTAGTTTTTTTTTGATGTTGAAGGAGCTCTATACCCCGCCACAAATTTTGTTGGTCTTATAGGTGCTCCCGGACTCTTGCTCCTTTCTCCTGCTAGGTAAAGGTAAAGGTCTCCCTTGCTCGAAAGCCAGTCGAGTCCGACTCTAGGGTTGCGGTGCTCATTTCCGTTTCCAAGCCGAAGAGCCAGCGCTGTCCGAAGACGTTTCCGTGGTCATGTGGCCGGCGTGACTAAACGCCAAGGCGCACGGAACGCTGTTCCCTTCCCACCGAAGCGGTACCTATTTATCTACTTGCAATGTCTTGCTTTCGAACTGCTAGGTTGGCAGGAGCTGGAACTAGAGACGGTAGCTCATTCCGTCATGCGGCACCCGGGTCTCGAACTGCTGAACTGCCGACCTTCCAGAGCCTGCAGTTCAGCGTCTTAACCACTTGAGCCACCGCAGCTCCGTGCTACAGACAGATTAACAGGGCTCCCCATCTTGAAGAAGTGAGCCGTGACTCCCGAAAGCTCCTCCCCTGCCACAGATGTTGTTTGTCTTTAAGGGGCTCCTAGACTCCTGCTCTTTTCTGCTGCTACAGGCAGACGAACACGGCTACCCCCGTCTTGGCCTTAAGTGTTGGGGCAAAGATGCCTTTTCTCAACTTTGATGCCACAAGCCCCAGGGGCTGCAGCCCCCTGTGGGGCAGAGAGTGCCAGAGTTCCCTTGCCCTGGGGCACTCAGCTGTTTGCAGAAGTCCTGTTTAAGGTAACTAATCTTTTAAAATAGACCCGGATCTTCTGCTTTGGGGAGCTCCCGGACGTGCAGAGATTGCACCAGGAGCAGTTTTTCCTGATTCCGGAGCCAAAGCGATAAGGAAAACGCCTCCTGCACATCAAAAGGCAAAGGAGAAAGGCCAGTGAAGAAGAAGAAGAAGAGAGTCGGGAGCTTCTTGCGCCATGCGGTGCACTCTTGCCACACCAGGGGAAGGAACTCAGGCATCCGGCGCACCAAAGCCACATCTCCTGCTAGACCTTTTGTCTTTCCTGGGGCTGGAAGGTTGGGGCGGACCGCTCGGCCGGTGGCCACAAGGGAAGCTGCGGGGGATGACGCAGGGGGAAGTTGGCGCACCACAGAGGGGCGATCCGAAGGCGTGACTCGTGTGCAGGCGAAGGGCGTGTGAGCCGAGTGGCGTGTGGGTGGGTCAGGGATCCGCTGCGCACGTGAAATGCGAATGTCTGTGAAACCGGAGATGCGTCCGATGAAAAGCCGGGAACGAGGGGCGTGCAATTATCAGTTCGGGTTGCCAGCTTCCCCGTGGGCCTTTCACGGCAAGTTGACCCACGGAGACGATGAGGACGAGCGAGGGGTCGGTTTCAATGCTCCCTTTAAGCTGTGGAGCCTTGTGAGCAGGGGTCGTTTCGTAGAAAAAGAGCTAGGGGAACTCATTAGCATAACTCATTAGCATATGCCACACCCCCTGACATCACCAGAAGTGTGTCATAAGGCCACACCCCCTGACATCACTGGAAGTGTGTCATAAGGCCACACACCCCGCCCCCATGAGGGGCCCGGCAGTGGACCTGCAAGGCCGGCGGGAGTGCAAGGAAGCCCCGCGAAGGCCCTCCTTGGCCCCAGGCAGGCAGGGGTCGGAAGAGGCAGGGAGGAAGCAACTTACCCTCCCTCTTCTCCTGCCTCCTCCTGGCTGAATGAGGGTCGGAAGCGGGGCGGCCAGAAGCAGGGGGCGGGGCTTCGTCATGTGCCCCACCCCCCTGCACCTCACCCGGGGGACCTGCGTTCCCCCGCGATCCCCCTCCGAAATGACCTCTGCTTGTGAGCAAAAATTCTACTTGGTGAGCTGTTGTGAGCAAGCAATTTGGCTGCTGCATAAATTAGTTTGCTTTGGAGCTAAGGCAAAAAACTGTGAGCTGGAGGCTAAAAAACTGTGAGCCGGCTCACACCGACTCAGCTTAGAGGGAACACTGGTCGGGTTTACCACTGTTGGATGAGACGAGCCGGGGTCTGGATCCCGCAAGGCACTTCTCGCACTGTTTGCTCCAAGGCCAGTGGCCTGACATTGTACCCTCCGCTCGACCCCCTGGGCACCCCTTGCATGGAGCACAACAGGGAGGGCGTGGGGTTGCCAATCTCCAGGTAGTACCTGGGAATCTCCTGCTATTGCAGTCCATCTCCAGATGACCGAGATCAGTTCCCCTGGAGAAAACGGCTGTTTGGTGTCATGGTTAAGAGCGGCGGACTCTGACCTGGAGAACCGGGTTTGATTTCCCATGCCTCCACATGCAGCTGCTGGGTGACCTTGGGTTAGTCAAAGTTCTCTGAGAGCGGTCCTCTCAGAGCTCTCTCAGCCCCACCTACCTCACAGAGTGTCTGTTGTGGGGAGAGGAAAGAAAGGAGACTGTAAGCCGCTCTGAGGGTGTGTTCAGGCACGAGTGCCTCATGGATTTAAATGTAATGTCCAGATACCAACATCTGGGAAACCATCCCGAACGGGCGCCATTAAAAAAAAATCTTGATTCTGCACATGCGTGGATAAACAAGGCCATGATATCATACCTATGCGCAGGGCTATTTTTGGGCAGGAACGCACAGGAACGGAGTTCCGGCTGGCTCCCAAGTTGACCACGTCCAGCAGGAACTCATTAGCATAATAGGCCACACCCAACAGCAGGAACTCATTAGGACTGGCTACATTAGGGGTGTGTGGCCTAACATGCAAAGGAGTTCCTGCTACAAAAAAAAGGCCCTGGGTTTTGACAACAAACAAGGTAAACAGAATAAGAAGCAAAAGGTGGGTGTGGCTGGATGACCACACTTCTGGTAACATGGGGGTGTGGCCTAATATGCCAATGAGCTGTGCTGTCAGGGGTGTGGCCTAATATGCTGATGAGTTGGTGCTGGCGGGTGTGGCCTATTATGCTGATGAGTTCCTGCCGGCCTTTTTCTACAAAAAAAAGCCCTGCCTATGCGC
>NW_015176492.1:311018-325950 GCF_001447785.1 Gekko japonicus | reverse complement strand
CCCACCGTGCACGCCTCCTTCAGTGGACACCATTTAGACAATCCACAGCAGATGCAGCACGCGATAAGGCGATTCCCCCAGGAGATGTCTGGTCGTGCGAGGACGGATTTAGAAGATCCGGGTCAAATTTGAGCCAGCATAATGGCGGGATTAGCTGCCCATCTGAGCGCACCCTCAGACTCCAAGTGAAGGGCAGGGTATCAATCCAACTCCTGTAATGCGTCTTCCACTTTTCCTGTTGCCTTCAGTTTATCCTAGCCTTATTGTGTGTCAATGTGGTGTAGCGGATAAGAGCGGAAGGACTCTAATCTGGGAGAACCGGGTTTGATTCCCCACGCCTCCGCATGAAGCCAGCTGGGTGACCTTGGGTCAGTCACAAGTTCTCTCAGAGCTCTCTCAGCCCCACCTGCCTCACCGGGTGTCTGTTGTGGAAGGGAAGGGAGAGGAGGGGAAGGAGACTCCTTCGGGTAGTGAAAAGTGTGGTATAAAAACCAACTTCCTCTTCTTCTTCTTTTCTGTATGGCCTTGTACCCTGCTGAGGTCCCTCCCGAAACCCTACCTCCCCCAGCCTCCAACCCCCCAAATCTCCAAGAATCCCCCAACCCAGGGCTGGCAATCCTAGGAAGGTGTTGCGGGCTCTGCCGAGCCGTTTCTCTCAATGCCATCTGTTCATGTCAGTGGGCAGAAGACCACAGCTGCCCACCGGCTGACTCACCCCCGGGAGGAATGGTGTGGTCGCAACAGACCTTTGCCAGCCCAGCTTCTCCCCAATGTTTGGGGCTCCTCGTCCTTCCCCTCTCTGTGGCGGTGCCAAGGGCCCGCGGGGTTGCCCATCTGCATCTGTTTTGCCATCTGTTTGCCCAGGTGGCTTCAAGTGCCCACGAGCTGATTCATCCCTTGCGGGAACGGTGCGGTCGGATAAAATAGCGTCCATTGTCCCCGAGGGCTGGCATTGTGAACACCAGGCCTTTCCCCAAAAGGGTAGGAACAACAGCCTGTTCAAAGTGAAGTTACACTCAACTGTGGAGGATCCTCTTGTTGTTACTCAGCCGGCGGGGAGTGGTGGTGGTGGGGGATGACATTTTGTGCCAACACGGACTCATCTTTTATTTTTGTAAAAATCCGAGCCTGTCTCGCCCAGCGATCACGACTGTGCGTTGCATAAGCATAATTGGGGGCCGACTGGCTAGCGACAGTGCCGTCACTCGTTACAGACTCCCTTCCCTTCCACCAACATCACCTTACATTGTTTTCAATGTTTAAATGTTCAGAAGTTGAACATCCTTCCCCACCTCTGGCTATACTGCTTTCTTGGAAAGAAAGATGAGATGCAGATGAAGAGGGGCGGGAAATGAACAGACAACTGATTCTAAACCTTCGAACAAAAAAAATACACAAACGGTGGACTCCAGCAGGCTTTTCTCCACGACTGCCCCCACATTTCTCTGACTTTTTCTACAACATTATGTGCTCCCACTCTCCAGGGATGCAGTGCACTAACTGGGTTCTGAGTGCATCGCTGGCACCTATTGGCTAGCGCTTGGTACGTCACGAGCGAAGAGTGACAGACTGTCTCCTCCCCCACCATGCCAGCACCATGTTGCCAGTTTTTAAAAAGTTCTACTCAGGGCTATTTTTGGTCAGGAACGCACAGGAACGGAGTTCCGGCTGGCTCCCTAGTTGGCCACGCCCAGCAGGAACTCATTAGCATAATAGGCCACACCCAACAGCAGGAACTCATTAGGATTGGCTACATTAGGGGTGTGTGGCCTAACATGCAAAGGAGTCCCTGCTACAAAAAAGGCCCTGGGTTTTGACCACAAACAAGGTAAACAGAATAAGAAGCAAAAGGTGGGTGTGGCTGGATGACCACACTTCTGGTAACATGGGGGTGCGTCCTAATGTGCTAATGAGCGGTGCTGTCAGGGGTGTGGCCCAATATGCTAATGGGTTCCTGCTGTTGGGTGTGGCCTATTATGCTAATGAGTGCCTGCTGGGCTTTTTCTACAAAAAGAGCCCTGGTTCTACTTATATGACTGAGCGGTTCCTCAGTGGAACAGGCTTCCTCGGGAGGCGGGGGGCTCTCCTTCTTGGGAGGTTTTCAAACAGAGGCTCGGTGGCCATCGGACAGCGGTGCTGATTCTGCGAACTCAGGCAGATCGTGAGAGGGAGGGCAGGAAGGGTCGCCTCAGTGCTTAGCTCTCGTGGCCCTTTCTTACACGCCCAGGGAAATGCTGATCGCCACTTTGGGGTCTGGAAGCCATTTTTCTCCAGGCCAGTTTGCCCGGGGATTCTGGAGGGTTTTTTTTGTCACCTTCTGGGTGTGGAACAGGGGTCACTGGCAATGTTCCCTCTAAGCTGTGAAGTCTCGTGAGCAAAAATTCTACTTTGTGAGCTACTGGCATTAAAGTTGTGAGTGAGCGATTTGGCCGCTGCATAGATCAGTTTGCTCTGTAGCCATCTTTCCTGAGCTAGGACAAAAATGTGTGAGCCGGAGGCTAAAAACCTGTGAGCTAACTCACACTAACTCAGCTTAGAGGGAACACTGGTCACTGGGGGTGTGAGGTATTTGTGAATTCCCTGCATTGTGCAGGGGGTTGTACTAGATGACCCTGGAGGTCCCTCGCAACTCTACGATTCTATGACTAAATCTGTAGAAGTTGAGTATAGAGGTTAAGTGTGCGGACTCTAATCTGGGAGATACAGGGGTTTGATTCCCCGCTCCTCTGGTGTGACGTTGGGTCAGTCACAAGTCCTTTAGGAGCTGTTCTCTCAAGGGCAGTCCTGGAAAGAGCTCTCTCAGCCCCGCCTACCTCACAGGGCGTCTGTGGTGGGGAGAGGAAGGGAAAGGAGATTGTAAGCCACTCTGAGACTCCTTTGGGTAGTGAAGGGCGGGGCATAAATACAATCACCTCCTACTCCTCCTCGTCTTCTTCTTCGTCATTTCTGCCCATCCCTTAGGGTTGCCAGCTCTGGGTTGGGAAATACCTATAGATTTTGGGGGTGGAGCCTGAGGAGGGCGGGGCTTGGGGAGGGGAGGGACTTAATTGGGGTAGAGTGCCACAGAGTCCACCTTCCAGAGCGGCCGTTTTCTCCAGGTGACCTGATCTCTGTCGCCCGGAGACCAGTTGTCATCCCAGGAGACCTCCAGCCAGGGGTCAATTCCTGCGGAAGCGAACAGGAGCGGAGCGCCGGCAGTAAGGAGCCCAGGGGGCGGGCACATGCAACAAGCCCCGCCCCCTGCTCCCAGCAGCCCTCAGTCGGGCCACGAGGAGCAAGAAGCAGCCAGGTAAGTTGCAGAGCCCCCCTTCAGCCCGCCTTCAGGAACAAGCTCTCCCTCCTCTGTGACGGCAGATCTACACATCCCCACCCCCCCCGATAGCTAGCAATCCAAAACAGTCCAGTGGCACCTTTAAGACCGAGTTTTATTCAGGTACAAGCTCTCCCTCCTCTGTGAGGGCAGATCTGCATGCCCCCCCCAATAGCTAGCAATCCAAAACAGTCCAGTGGAGCCTGAGCGGTGGGTGTTGCCTTCTGACACACTTCCAGTGGTGTCAGGGGGTGTGGCCTATGCAAATGAGTTATGCTAATGAGCTCCTGCACCTCTTTGTCTACGAAATGACCCCTGCCTCCAGCCACCACCTGGAGACTGCAAACAGATCAACAGAATAATTCGTCACGCTGTACAAATAACACTAGAGACTTCCGTCTTTTTATACAGTTCTAATTGCAATTATAAATTGTAATTACAACTGTTTACATTGTTTATATATTGTAATTAGAACTGTATAAGAAGGTGGAAGTCTCTGGTGTTGTTTGTACAACTATAAATTGTAATTAGAACGGTTTATATTGTTTATCTATTGTAACTAGAGCTGTATAAGAAGTCAGATGTCTCTAGTGTTATCTGCACAGCGTGATGGATTATTCTGCTGATTTGTTTGCATAACACCAGTTTGGCGTAGTGGTTAAGTGCGCATACTCTAATCTGGGAGAACCGGGTTCGATTCCCCACTCCTCCACTTGTACCTGCTGGATGACCTTGAGCAAGCCATAGTTCTCTCAGAGCTGTTCTTGGAAAAAGAGCAGTTTCTGTCAGAGCTCTCTCAGGCCCACCAACCTCACAGGGTGTCTGTTGAGGGGAGGGGAAGGGAAAGGAGTTTGTTAGCCGCTCTGAGACACCTTTGGGTAGTGAAGGGTGGGCTATAAATCCAATCTCTTCTCTTCTTCTATCTGTATTCGCTGTGTTTCCATTTCTGTGTGGTTGTTTGTACCACCTGGAGGCTCGCGACTTTATTGTCACCCCGCCCCAAACGCTGCACTCGTCTGGCATCCCTGGGGTTCTTATCGGACCCTACTGCTGGAGAATCAGGGGGCCCAGAAGGCCTTTTACCAACTTTGACTGGTCAGCCAACGGCAGCTCTTCATGGGCGGGATCTGGCCCCTGTGGGGGGGGCACGCCTTCCTCCCCCTTCCCTACGCAGGAGAAATGAACCCAGGAGTTTTCCTGGCTCAGAGGATCTCTGTTGAAACGTGGAAAAAAAAAAGGGTTTGGAACCAGACGTGGAGAAACCCAAACCACAGACGGGTGGGCGGAAGGAACGGGACATACCAGCTGGGACTCAGGCCTGGGTCCCAGATGTTACTCCGAGGGGGGAGGGGACCTTGCTGCCCATATAATGGGAAACAGGGATTTTCCCACTCAGAGAGCAGGGTGTGGTCCTGCCCTGTCTCCCCCTCCCCCCAATATTTTGGTAGGCATTTTTGGGGTGGGGCTCATGGGGTCCTTTCTGTGGGAGCGCACAGGAGCGGAGCTCCGGCAGTAAAGAGCCCAGGGGGCGGGCACATGCAACAAGCCCCACCCCCTGCTCCCAGCAGCCCTCAGTCAGAGCAAGAAGCAGCCAGGTAAGTTGCAGAGCGCCCCCCTGTTCAGTGGCACCTTTATTCAGGTACAAGCTCTCCCTCCTCTGCGAGGACAATAGACAATACTGGCCTGGGTGGACCGAGGGTGATTCAGTATAAGGCAGGTTCATGGGGTCACATCTTTTTATTTGCCATCAAGTCACAGCCGACTTATGGCAGCCCTGCAGGGTTTTGAACGCAAGGGACATTCAGAAGTGGTTTGACATGGCCTGCCCATGCGTCACGACCCTGGTCTTCCTCGGCGGTCTCCCATTCCAGTACTAACCCGGGCCAACCCTGCTTAGCTTCTGCAATCTGGCGAGATCCGGCTAGCCCGGGCTATCTAGGTCAAGCCCTTTTTTGTCGTTGCTGCGCATTTGTGGGTATTTCGAAAAGTATTTGGGGGAAGTGTTTTGCCAACTTTGGAGAAGTCGTTGGAGGGTCTGAGCTGGTGAAATGCGTGGGGGCTAAGAATGTGCCGCACGAGTTGGGAAGTCCCAAACTCTCGTCTGGCTTGATTCTTGGACAATCCCCTTTCTCGATTCTTGGACAGCCATGCAGGGTTGTCATGAAATGTTGCTGAAATGACACAAATGTGGTGCTTTGAATATTTGGAAGCAGGGCTTTTTTTGTAGAAAGAGCCCAGCAGGAACTCATTAGCATAATAGGCCACACCCAGAAGCAGAAAACATTAGCACATTAGGCCACACCCCTGACTGCACCACTCATTAGCATATTAAGCCACATTCCCATGGTACCAGAAGTTTGGTTATCCAGCCACACCCACCTTTTGCTTCTTATTCTGTTTACCTTGTTTGTGGTCAAAACCCAGGGCCTTTTTTTGTAGCAGGAACTCCTTTGCATGTTTGGCCACACACCCCTAATGTAGCCAATCCTAATGAGTTCCTGCTGTTGGGTGTCGCCTATTATGCTAATGAGTTTCTGCTGGGTGTGGCCAACTTGGGAGCCAGCCGGAACTCCGTTCCTGCCCCAAAATAGCCCTCTTTGGAAGTGATGGATAAATGCGAAGAGGATAATAGGGCTGGGTAGTTGGAACGCAATTACGAATATCTGCAATGTAAACTTAAAATTGGTCTCGTTTCTTTAACGGTCGTGGCTGCCCTCTACGAGTCCTGGGGAATATTAGCTGCTAGAGAACGGTCCTCCTTCTTCCAGAACTACAGATCCCAGGGTTCCCTGGGGAGGGCGAACAGCTGTTAATTTTAGCTCTATAGTTTAGACAGGTTTCTTCACTGTGACCAAGTTTTCGCTAACATCTTCCAGACGGAACAGGGTTACAGAACGGCCGTTTGCCTTGTGTGGGAAGCTTTTGGAGCCGGTTCAGAGAGCTTTGCCCGGCAGGCATCCTGGCAAACTGTAATACATCTGAATTCTGTCATCCCAGTAGACGTCTTTGCCGGACTGGCACTCTGCCTTTTGTTTGAAACCAGCGGGAGAGAAGGGCTCTGCTAGTTATGCGTCAGAAGTCCACAGGTCTAGGTCCATACTGCCAGCTCTGGGGTAAATTCTCTGGGCGGCTTTCGGCGAGTGACAGGCCTCGGTCTTCCTTCCTGATCTGTGAAATGGGAAGAAGATGAATAACTTTGACTGAAGACGTTGGGAGGGTTCTTGAGGGAAAGACTGAGGCCACCGGTATAGCCTAGAGCAGGGGTCCCCAATCCTTTTTTTAATTATTATTATTTTCTCAAAAAAAAGGTGGGATACAGAAGGGAAGAAGGTGTAGGGGGGAAATATAGATTTATCAAGTTTGTCAAATATTATGAGTTGTTACCTACAACAAGTAAAATCAGTTGTATTACTAAAAGTATCACATAAATGTACATCTAGTTAACATCCACCAAATGCCCTCTGGAACAGAACAGTTTTAACAGATCTCCAGAAGGTCCATGATGGGTATCCTGGTGCAGGGAATTCTGGGGGCCACAGCTGGGAAAGCACTACCACGCATCCCCAGTCGGCATGGGTTTGTGGAGGAAGGCAGTGGCAATTTATGGGTGGAAGAATTTATAACTGTTGTCATGAACAGATCACCGTCTGGCAAGATACAGACTACTGGAGCCCTGGAACTTCTGCAAGGACAGGGTATGACATAGAAGGTCATCCAAGAGACTGATCTTGGATCACGGGCAGGGTCCTAAGTACCCAGGTCCTAAGCCAGTTATAGTGTAATCCAAAGCAGAATCAATGGACAATAAAACATCAATATTACAGAATTTTGGGATACAGAATTTTTGAGCCAGTGGGGACCGCCTTTGGAATTTGGACACATTATGGTGGGCACAGCCATAGGGTTGCCAGTTCTGATTGACAGGGGGGGTTGGGGGGGCATTCCAAGAGTGGATGGGGACGCCGCACAACATACGTATGTCACCCAGCAGTGATGTAGGTACACCAGTGATGTTGAGGAACTCTGTGGTAGAATTGCCCTCAAACCATAGAGTTTTGCCCAAAAACTAGGGCGTCAACCCCCACCCCCACATCACGGACGCACCTACATCACTATTTAGGGGTGGGAGGGGGGAATTTCCTCTCGCTGGCCAGCTGGCCACCGGTGGGTAGGAGCCCACAAAAACGTGGAATGGTAACCCTACACAGCCACGAAATGGCCGCTATGGGAGCCGTAGCCAGCCACAAAATGGCTGCCACAGCCTACCTTCATTCACACGGTGAAGATCTTTGTGTTGTGGCGGCCGCTGCTGCCAAAACCACATTTAAAAAAATCTGCACAGCCAATCCAATCTCCAGCGGCCAGTCAGAAGGCCCACCTGCCCCCAGACACTTTCTAAAAACACTTGGTGGGTGCTGGGAAAAGTGGCGGTGGGCACTGTGGTCTTGGGGACCCCCTGGTCTAGAAGCAAATAAGGGTTAGACCTGAAACTGGGATATAAATGCCAGTCTCCACTCAACCTTGGATTCAACTGTAGCCCTCGGAGATCAAAAACTCTTCCATCTTCAGTCCCATCCCCCCCCCCCCCAATCAGGACTCTTAATTATCTGAGGCGTCTTTTGTCCCAATTTGGGCACCAAATTGCGTAAAAATCACTCTGAATCGTCAAGGGCCGTGGAAGCGATCACAAGAATGACTCTGTACGGTATTATTGGCGTTGGGAAGGATCCGTGAATAATGCCGCCTTGCTTTTGTTCCGCCTCAGGTCTGAACCGCAGCAGCACCTTCTCGTGTGAGGCCTACAACGCTAAGGGAATGAGCACCTCGCGGACAGCCACGGTGACAGGTGAGAGGTGGCAGTAATGTTTGTGAACGTTCCTATGGAGAGCACGGGGACCCGTCTGGCGGTGTCCTGAGCACGGCTGCTTTGTCCACACCAAGGAGGACCTAAAAATCCCCCACAGGTTTAACTGAAACAAATGATACGCTGGAAGAATAAGGGTTGCCAGCTCTGGGTAGGGAAGTATCTGGAGATTTTTTGGGGGGTGGAGCCTGGGGAGGAGTGGAGCCTGGGGAGGGGAGGGGCCTTAGTATGGTATAAAGCCATATAGTCCACCCCCCCAAAGCAGCCATTTTCTCCAGGGGAATTGATCTTGGCTGCCTGGAGATCAACTGTGATAGTGGGAGATCTCCAGGTAGCACCTGTACGTTAGCAACCCTATATATAGAAGATACATAATTGGATCACGAGCACACTTCCCCTCTGTAAATAGGAGTTCTGGAAGGTTCTGGTTGAGCTTGGGACTGTGGCGTGGGGTCAGTTTCCCCCCCAACTTCGAATGCCTCCCCACAGCAGTGCTGTTTGCAGCCCCGTAGCTAGGGAATTTTTGGGAGGGGGCCTCAGGTGGGGCGCCAGCTAATTAAATCAAAGCACAATGCAGATGGCAGGTTGGGGCACTTTGGGGGTGGCCCGGGAAGGAGGGGGCCCAGAAGAAAGACTAGGGGGCCGGGCCCCATGGGCCCCACGGTAGCTACGGGCCAGGCTGTTTGCCCCATTGAAGGAAAGGGTTCCATACCGGTAATGAGAGCCGGAATGGTGTAGTGGTTAAAGTGTCGGACTAAGATCTGGGAGACAGAGGTTCGAATCCCTACGTGCTGTGGAAGCTCACTGGGTGACCTTGGGCCGGTAACGCTCCCTCAACCTCACCTACCTCGCAGGGTTGTTGCTGTGAGGTTAAAACGAAAGAGAGGAGAAGGACGTCGGCCATATTGGGCCCCCGCTGGTGCGAAAGATGGGGTACAAATGAAGTAGGTAATAATAATAAATAAAATACATAGCTCCCCATGGCCCCATTGGAGGAAGCATATAGGCTCCATCAGGGCTTTTTTTGTAGAAAAAGCCCAGCAGGAACGTATTAGCATAACAGGCCACACCCAACAGCAGGAACTCATTAGCATATCAGGCCACACCCTGATGTTACTGCTCATTAGCATATTAGGCCACACCCCCATGTTACCAGAAGTGTGGTCATCCAGCCACACCCACCTTTCGCTTCTTATTCTGTTTACCTTGTCTGTTGTCGAAACCCAGGGCCTTTTTTGTAGCAGGAACTCCTTTGCATGTTAGGCCACACACCCCTAATGTAGCCAATCCTAATGAGTGTCTGCTGTTGGGTGTGGCCTATTATGCTAATGAGTTCCTGCTGGGCGTGGCCGACTTGGGAGCCAGCCGGAACTCCGTTCCTGTGCGTTCCTGCCTAAAAATAGCCCTGGGCTCCATACTGGAAACCTGCATGTTTCCCCCCAAATGGGGCAAACAGAAAAATTGACATCTCTCTGCCAGTCACATGCATCACAGCCATCATCCAAAGGAGGTCTCCCGCTGCTGTTCTTTGCAAAGGAAAAGTGTCAAAGGCAGAATCCAGTCTTGGATAAGAACATAAGAACATCAGAAGAGCCCTGCTGGGTCAGACCAGTGGTCCATCTAGTCCGGCATCCTGTCTCACACAGCGGCTAACCAGTTCCTCTAGAGGGCCAACAGCAGGGCAGAGAGGCTGAGGCCTTCATAGGAACCTCAGAAGAGCCCTGCTGGGTCAGACCAGTGAGGGTCCATTGGCCATTGAGGTGAGTGTTACCGGGGGTGGGGCTGGAGCTAGTTCTGGTATTATTGGTGAACTCCTTCAGAATTCCTGTCCCTTCACATCCCAGAATTGTAAGAACATAAGAAGAGCCCTGCTTGGTCAGACCAATAGTCCATCTAGTCCAGCCTCCTGTCTCACACAGGGTCCAGCCAGTTCCTCTGGATGGCCAACAGCAAGGCAGAGAGGCCGAGGCCTTCCTCTGATAAGAACACCAGAAGAATCCTGCTGGGATCAGAGGTCTCCCGCTGCTGTCCTTTGCAAAGGAAAAGTACCAAAGGCAGAATCTGATCTCAGTGAAGAACATAACAACATGAGCCCTGCTGGATCAGACCAGCGGTCCGTCTGGTCCAGCTTCCCATCTCACACAGTGGCCAGCCAGTTCCTCCGGAGAGCGATGCTCCCTCTAAGCCGTGGAGTCTTGTGAGCAAAAATCCTACTTTGCGAGCTGCTGGCATTAAACTTGTGAGCGAGCGATTTGGCCACTGCCTAAATCAGTTTGCCCTGGAGCCATCCTCCCTGAGCGAAGACAAAAATGTGTGGGCCGGAGGCTAAAAAACTGAGGGCTAGCTCACACTCACTCAGCTTGGAGGAAACACTGCCGGAGAGCCAACAACGGGGCGCAGAGGCCGAGGCCTTCCCCTGTTATCGCCTCCTGGCTCTGGAATCCAGAGGCTTCATGCCCCTGAATGTGAAAATTCCCCTCAGCCAGCACGGCTAGTAGCCATGGATAGACTCGGGCAGCTCTTAACCAAGTGTTTTCAACTTTATTAACAAGAACGATCCAACACGAAAAAAACCATAGGCGCTTAGAGCTCCTTTTATACATCCCGGGCTGGGAAGGCCACGCCCAGTGAAACGGTAAGCACCGATCATATTTACCGGATAACAACCAATGGGATTTGTTCCTTCCAAGTATGCTGCTTTGCTTGGATTGGTCTGCTGTTGGGAGCAGCCAATAGGAATGTGCAGCTCAGACTGAAGCTCAGCAGGCAAGTCCATTGTCCCATATATGCAGGGCTATTTTGGGGCAGGAACGCACAGGAACGGAGTTCCGGCTGGCTCCCGAGTTGGCCACGCCCGGCAGGAACTCATTAGCATAATAGGCCACACCCAACAGCAGGAACTCATTAGGATTGGCTACAATAGGGGTGTGTGGCCTAACATGCAAAGGAGTTCCTGCTACAAAAAAAAGCCCTGGACCGTTTTGACAACAGACAAGGTAAACAGAATAAGAAGCGAAAGGTGGGTGTGGCTGGATGACCAGACTTCTGATAACATGGAGGTGCGGCCTAATGTGCTAATGAACTGTGCTGTCAGGGGTGTGGCCTAATCGGCTAATGAGTTTCTGCTGTTGGGTGTGGCCTATTATGCTAATGAGCACTGTTCCCTGTAAGCTGAGTTAGTGTGAACTAGCTCACAGTTTTTTAGACTCCAGCTCACACATTTTTGTCTTAGCTCAGGAAGGATGGCTCCAGAGCAAACTACGTAATTTATGCAGTAGCCAAATTGCTCGCTCACAACTTTAATGCGAGTAGCTCACAAAGTAGAATTTTTGCTCACAAGACTCCACAGCTTAGAGGGAACATTGCTAATGAGTTCCTGCCGGGCTTTTTCTACAAAAAGAGCCCTGCATGCATGACACTTATCCTCCGTGAATCCATCTAATCCCCCTTTAAAGCTTTTAAAGATCTTCCAGCGTCTCTTCTAGCGAGGGCCTGTGACGTCTACGTGGTCCGGACGTATCTCTCACCACTGCTCTTTCCACCTCCCCTCAGTCGTACCCGGACGGCCGCATGCCTTAACCCTGGTGCGCCCCACGGACAACAGCCTGGAAGTGGCGTGGCAGCCCAGCCCGAGCGGAGCCTACCCGCTGGAGGTCTGCACCGTCCAGGTAAGAAGAACTGCGGGCGGCACGCGCCCAGCAGGAGTTCGGAGGGCAGCCAGCCCTGGATCGGTGCCGAGTCTCTCTGGAGAAGGCGCTCTCTCGCTTCCTATCGCAGAAGAGTGGTTTTTTATTTTTAGGAACCGTTTCCTGTCCTGCTTCTGCTTAATTCGGACATCCGCTTCCCACCACCAAGAATGTGATGTGTCTCTCCCCCCACAAGTGGTGTTGATGTCCCCCCCCCCCCCCCCCCCCGCAATCACCAGGGGATGGGGAACTGAAAAAGCCTGAGCAAGGAGTCGGGAGCACTGAGAAACAAAACTGAGAGCAGAGAGGGAATTTCCAACCGGCTCTCGCAGTCACTGTCACTCCAAGACATCTGTAATTAGGACCCCCCCCCCAATGCCAAGGAAAGGTTTTCCAAGCTTTTCCCCACACAGATGCTTGAAATGGTACCTATATTTGGTGTCGAGGTTAAGTGCGCGGACTGTAATCTGGGAGAACCGGGGTTCGATTCCCCACTCCTCCACTTGCACCTGCTGATGTGACCTTGGGCAAGCCGTAGTTCTGATAAGAGCTGTTCTTGAAAAAGAGCAGTTTCTGTCAGAGCTCTCTCAGCCCCAACTACCTCACAGGGTGTCTGTTGTGGGGAGGGGAAGGGAAAGGAGATGGTAAGCCGCTCTGAGACTCCCTTGGGTAGTGAAGGGCGGGGTATAAATCCAATCTCTTCTCTTCTTCTATATCCCCCTCCCCATGGATCCAACAACGGCTTCTTCCTCTTTAGCCAGTTTGTTGCAGTGGTAAAGCGCGGTGGGCTCTAATCGGGGAGAACCGGGTTCGATTCCCCCACTCCTCCACATGCAGCTGCTGGGGTGACCTGGGGTCAGTCGTACGCTCTCTCAGAGCTGTTCTCTCCAGGGCAGTCCACGAGAGAGCTCTTTCAGCCCCCACCAACCTCACAGGGTGTCTGTTGTGGGGAGGGGAAGGGAAAGGAGGCCGTAAACCGCTCTGAGTCTCCTTCGGGCAGTGAAGGGCGGGGTATAAATCCGATCTCTTCTTCTTAGAGAGAGAGCCATCGTATGGTGACCCTCGTAGGGTTTTCAAGGCAAGAGAGGAACAGGGGTGGTTTGCCATTGCCTGCCTCTGCCTAGTGTCCCCCATCTTCCTTGGTGGTCTCCTATCCAAGTACTAATCTGGGTTTGACTCTGCTTAGTTTCCAAGAGCTGATGAGATCCTGGGCCATCCACGTCACACCTGAGACAAACAGAGGCGGCTTTCCTTTGTCTGCCTCTGGGCTTCCTTGGAGGTCTCCCATCCAAATACTAACCAGGGCCGACCCCGCTTAGCTTCCAAGATCTGACAAGGTCAAGCCAGCTTGGGTCACCCAAGTCAGGACATAATCATTGTGTGCCGTCAAGTCAACAGCCAACTTACGGTGACCCTGTAGGGTTTTCGAGGCAAGAGACATTCATTTTTTTTTTATAAATGAATTTATTTTGAGTTTTCCAACTTTACATATAATCACGTTACAATTTCATACATTGGGGGGTTAAATCAACCTCTTTCTTCGTACCATTTTATGGCTTTTTGCCATTTCAAGTTAAATTGTTCTTCTGTTTTACCCGCCAAAAACATATTAAGCTTGTCCATCTCAGTCACTTCATAAAGAATATTGGTCAAATCATCCTTACTCGGTAATTTGTCAGATTTCCAATTTTTAGCAATAGAAATCCTGGACATTGTAATAACATATACAACAATACATTTCTCATTGAATTTTAGCCCGTCAGGTGTAACGTTCAATAGAAAGAGCTCTGGTGTCAACGCTAAGTCTTTACCTATAATTTCTTTTAACATCTGTTTAACGGTTTTCCAAAAATTTTGTATTTTTTTGCATTTCCACCATATGTGGAAATACGTTCCGACATTAAGTTTGCATCTCCAACAGGATCCCGAAACATTAGTGTACCATTTTTGCAACTTATCTGGCGTCCAGTGCCACCTATATATCATTTTTATTATGTTTTCTTTATAGGAGGTTGCTCTCAATAACTTAATTGATTTCCAGGTTTTTATCCATTCCGCTTCGTCTATGTTTCGACCTAGATCTTTTTCCCAACTAATCATTGTCGGTTTTTTCAACTCCTCTTTTAATTCTTCTTCTAATAGGAAGTTGTAGATTTTTTGGATCAATTTATCTTTCCCTTTCAACCATAACTTGTCTAATTGCGTATCTGTGTTATAAAAGTCTATTTTTTTATCTTTTGTGAATCTTGAATTTAGTTGATTCCTTTCCCATATTGTTAGGTTTATACTCATTGCTTGTAATTCTTGCCAAGATTTCAATCGATTTTCTTCGTCCAAGAAGGTCTGGTAGGTTCTTGTGTTATGCTCATTTGTTAGGGTTGGGATTACGAAAGCCTCCAAGGGTGCCACCCATTTTGGTATTTTCTTATAATGTTGTTCTTTTATTTTATTCCATATTTTCATTAATGGACCTCTTATTTTGCAGATCATGTCCTTCTAGCTTAAGTAATCTTTTATTTTCCAGTAGGACCCAGTCCCGGACCCAAGTCAATGCAGCTGCTTGGTAGTACATATTCCAATCTGGGAGACTGAGTCCTCCTTTGGTTTTTTTCTCTTTCAGAATTTTTAGTTTGATTCTGGATTTTTTCCCCTGCCATATGAACTTCCTGGTCATCTTGTTTAACTCTTCGAAAAATTTATTGTTTTTTAGAATCGGAATACATTGAGCTATATATAATATTTTTGGCAATACGTTCATTTTTATTGTTGATATTCTACCCATAAAGGATATTTTTAGGTCTTGCCATCTTATTAGGTCCTTTTGAGTCTCTTCCAGTATTACCTTATAGTTGTTTTCGTATAAGTTGTTGTTGTTATTTGAGATGTTTATACCTAGGTATTTGATTTTCCTGACAATTTCTACATTTGTATTTTCCTGTAGTTCTTTTATTTCTTCCTTATTACAATTCTTTGTTAAGATTTTTGTCTTATTTATATTTATTTTGAGGCCCGCTACTGCACCATAGTCCCGTATTATTTTGAGCAGGTTTTTTATCGATGAGTTTGGATCTT
>NW_015176492.1:304986-306336 GCF_001447785.1 Gekko japonicus | reverse complement strand
TAATTTCACACATTGTTATTGGGTCGTTTAATATTTTTTTTTGATCATCTGAGAATCTTCCTAGGTTATTTTTCTCAAGGTATCTTTGGCTGGCATTTTTATCGAGTATTTCTTGGTTATACAACTTTGTGTAGAAATTTTCTACAATGATTTTCATTTTCTCGTTTGTGTATTCTAATTCATTTTTTTCATTCTTTAGCGCTGTGATGGTTCTTTTCTCTATTTCTTTTCTTAGCCTGTATGCTAGCCATCTTGTCGGCTTATTCGCGTTTTCAAAGTGATACGCCTTTGCATAATCTATTTTCTTAGCAATTTCTTGTGTTAGCAGCATATTCACTTGGTGTTGGATTAATTTTATCTTTGTTCTGATTTCTCCTAGATTTCCATCTCTTTTCAAGTTCCCTTCTTCCTTTTTTAGATTCTCCGATAACTTTCTATATTGTTCATTCTTTTGTTTCCTTTTCCATATATCTTGTGTGATTAGCAAGCCCCTTGCATATGCTTTCAATGTGTCCCAAACTGTGTTGATTGAAACGTCAACTGTTCTGTTTATCTTGATAAAGTCTTTAATTTCCGTTTTAAGTTTTCCTAGAAAATGTCTATCTTGTAGTAGTCCAACGTTTAATCTCCATCTTTTTTGTTTAGTTCCCATATGTAACGCTATCCACATCGGATTGTGATCAGCATACGTATTGGGTAAAATCTCCACTTCTGCTAGTTCTTTTGCCAGTTCCACATTTACCCATATCATATCTATGCGTGACCATGATTTAAATCTAGCGGAGAAAAACGTGAAATCTTTCTTGTGTGGGTTTCTTGTTCTCCAAATGTCTGTGAGATTTAGCTCTTCTGCCATTCGTAAAAAGGGTTTTGGTAAGAGCATGCCGTTTTTGGTTGGTTTTTTTGTTCTTTTTCTATCTTCTCTCTCGTTCAATACTGCAAGAGACATTCAGAGGTGATTTGCCATCATCTGCCTCTGCAGAGCAACCCAGGGTTTCCTCGGTGGTCTCCCTTCCAGGTCCTAACCGGGACTGTCCCTGCTTGGCTTCCAGGATGTGATGAAATCGAGCTAGCCTGGCCGATCCAGGTCAGGGCAGAGACAAACAGAGGTGGCCTGCCTCTGCGTAGTGACCCTGGACTTCCTCGGCGGTCTCCCATCCAAGAACGAACTAGGGCTGACCCTGCTTAGCTTCTGAGATCTAACATGATCAAGATAGCCTGCACCATCCACATCAAGGCAAGAGACAAACGGAGGTGGTTTAACATTGCCTGCCTCTGCATAGCGACCCTGGACTTTCTAGGCGGTCTCCCATCCAAGAACGAACTAGGGCTGACCCTGCTTAGCTTCTG
>NW_015176492.1:282029-304882 GCF_001447785.1 Gekko japonicus | reverse complement strand
CTTGGCGGCCTCCCATCCAAGAACGAACTAGGGCTGACCCTGCTTAGCTTCTGTAGGGGGGAAATGTCTTCACAGGGAGCAAGCTAGCACACCGGGGTGATGTTTTGTAACCCTGGTGTGCTAGCTCACAACATGCAGCAAGCTTTTTTTTTTTTCACAGGCTTCCGGTCTGGCTAAGATGGAGGACTGAAGCGTTTCGCGATCGTGCGAAGCGAGCGACGGCCACTTTTGACAGTTTGGGCAATATACAGCCCAACGCATCACTCCCCAGCGAGGGGGGGGGACAAGCAGGCAGCAGCGCCCTAGAGGGAGTGTGAGGTTGGCGTAATCCAGCTTCGGAAGAAGCTGAATTGGGCTTTGACCTCCTCCCACGAAGAAGGCAAGTGCCAAGCAACTCTATAGTGGCCGATCGAGCCGGGCTACCGGCATAAATTCTTCGTCAGCAGACTTCTTTGAAGAGGGACAACAACTGTGAGTTAAAAGAAACAATGCGAAACCCGTTTTGAACGTGCTAGATAACAAAAACGTGCCGCTTACCTGAACTGAGTTTGGAGTCAATTTGAATTAAGCGGTTGAGCGGAAAATGAATAGTAAATCCCAGAAATCCGATTCCGGAGAGAAAAAAGTTGATTGAAGCCTTTAAAAACTGTAAAAACGCTTATTGTTTAACATTCCTGTGGTGAAGATGGAGCCGTGTGCGCAACTGTAAAATCGAAACTCACGAACAATAGCGTGGGAAGAGCAGGCTGGTGTCACAAAGAAAGAGGTCCGTGTGAAACATCCAGGAAGTTGAATTCCTAGACGGGCATTAGCGAAAGGAAGACAGTGGAACTTTTAAAGGTGCCGGACCGGAAGTGAGTTTTATGCGGAAGGAAGGGCCTGCAAAATACCAATCTGACCTACTCTACATGAAATTACCATAGAGAAGTTGCGCCCGACATTTTGAGGAGGACTTCAACTAAATTTGCTTTTTTAATATATTTCTAAGGGTCTTTGGAAAGCGTAAACAGAGAGGCATGGAGGACTAAATCTTATCATCTAGAAGAGTGCTTTATCTTGCGAATCTGTGAATTGAAAAGAAATCGCCAAGACGGAGACCAGGAGAGGCAAGAAAAGAGCCGACTCAGACCCAGAACTTAAACCGGTTGTGAGACCTAGGATTGGATCTACTTCAGCCCCCAAAATGTCAAGGGGAAGAGAGAAAAAAGAGATGCAGGCCTCCATGGAAGCAATGGAGAAGAGAATGACAGAGGCAATACAAGCCATGGGGGAGCAGATAGAAAAAACATTGGGGGACCAACTGGAGAAGCAAACTCAGATTCATCTGAAACATCTAGAAGAAGTCCAAGAGAAGAACATAACAGCATTGAAGGAACTGGTTACTACAGAAATAACTTCAATCAAGCAAGAAATGGAAGGAGTTAAGAAGGATGTTCAAGCAAATGCAACCAAGACTACAGAGACAGAGGAGAAGATACAAAAAATAGAAGAGAAACAAGATTCTTTGACTCAACAAATTACAAGATCAGAGACAATGATGGAGTTCAGAAGGATGCAGACTCATCTGAGATTCAGAGGCATTAAGGAAACAGAGAATGAGAACTTAAAAGAAAAAATGATGGAAGTGATAACGGCCTTTTTGGGCGAGGAGGAAGGGTCAATGGACTCAGACTTTGATTTGATTTATAGAGTGAACTCCAGAATTGCAGAAAAGAAGAATTTACCAAGGGATGTAATTGTACAATTTGTAACAAGATCAATAACAGAGGAGATATTCAAGAAGCAATTCACCGTCCCTTTTGAAATAGAGGGAAACAAAATTATGGTGATGAGAGAACTCCCAAGAACAATACTGCAAGACAGGAAAAGGTATAAATCCTTGGCTGACAAACTCAGAGCTTTGAGCATCAGATATAGATGGGAGATTCCACAAGGTTTATCCTTTACGTATCAAGGTGGGAGGATTCAGATCAGATCGATGATGGACTTTTATAAATTTAAGGCGGACAATGCGGACGTCTTTGGAGAACTTTAAAATAAAACGCATAATGGAGTACAAATTGTTGTCATGGAATGTTAATGGATTAAATTCACCAAACAAGAGGAAAAGAATCAATCATTGGATACAGAAACAGAAATGCAACGTGATATGCTTGCAAGAAACACATATTAGAAAACAGGATATAAAATATTTAAAGAATGCTTTATTTGGAATTGAATTTTGTTCTGCGGCCTCAAACAAGAAAAAAGGAGTTGTGACATATGTGAAGAAGGAGTTACAACCTACAGAAATTTTTAAGGACATAGATGGCAGATACGTGGGTGTGGAATTAATGATTCAGCAGAAAAAAACATTGTTGATCAACGTGTACGCACCCAATGGAGCAAAGGAAAAATTTTTTAAGGATATAACTGACCAATTACAACAATTGACTTATGAGCAAGTTATTATGGCCGGAGACTTTAATGGGACAATAGATCGTGTAGACAGAAAACCACAAAAGGACAACGAATTCAGCGGAAAACTGCCAAAGAATTTTTTTGAATTAGTTAAGCAAGAAAAATTAGAAGATGTTTGGAGGAAATGGAACCCGATGCAGAAAGACTTTACTTTTTATTCCAATAGACATTGCTCTTTTTCCAGAATTGATATGATTTGGATGTCTGAAGAATTATCAATGAAAACACATAAGACTGAAATTTTGCCAAGATGTAATTCAGATCACAATCCGGTGGTATGGAGTTCCACAGAAAGGAAAAAACCCTTTCTGTGGAGGATTAATGAAGACTTGTTGGATAAGAAAACAGTAATTGAGATGTTAAAGGAAGAAACGAAACAATTCTTTCAACAAAATTTAAATAAAGAAACACCGATACAGATTGTATGGGATGCTTATAAAGCGGTGATGAGAGGAATTCTCATCTCGCAAAACGTGAAGCAAAAAAAGGAAAAACTTCAAAAACAAACAGAAGTGTTAGAAAAAATTGCTCAGAAAGAAAAGGAATTAAAAAAGAAGCCTGGAAAAAAGCAAATTATTAAAGAATTAAAGTTGCTGAAGGAACAACTGAATGAGACTTGGAATCAGGAAATGTATTGGAATTTAAAGAAGTTACAACAGAAATCTTTTGAAGGGGCGAACAAACCGGGAAAATACTTAGCTTGGCAACTTAAGGCTAGAAGAGAGAGAAGAATGATAACCAAAATAATAGAAGATGGAAAAGAGTTCGTTGATCCTAATGGAATAAAGAGATGTTTCTTCAAGTATTATGCTAAACTATTCCAAACAACTAGAGTTGATCTTGAGAAGATTAAAACATATTTAAAGGAGATTCCACTACCAAAAATAAGTAAGGAATACAAAGATTTATTAAATGGTCCAATTCAAAAAGAAGAAGTGATGAAGGCAATAGAAGAGACAAAGTTGGGGAAGGCGCCTGGGCCGGACGGATTTACAGCGAAATTCTACAAAAAGATGAAAGAAGAAATTTCCCCGGTCCTGGAAGCTTTAACCAACGAAATAAGAGAAAACAAAAAGGTGCCGGACTCATGGAAAGAAGCAATTATTTCTTTGATTCCAAAGGAAGGACAAGATTCAACAAATGTAAAGAACTACAGGCCAATATCTCTTTTGAACAACGATTATAAAATCTTTGCAAAAATTATTGCAGAAAGGGTGAAAAACTATTTACAAACGGTAATTTCTGAAGATCAAGCGGGCTTTTTACCCAAAAGGCAGATTAGAGACAATGTAAGAATAGTAATGGACGCAATTGAATATTATGAAAAGCACCCAGAAAAAGAAGTAGCTTTTCTGTTTGTTGATGCAGAAAAAGCTTTTGACAATCTTAATTGGAATTTTATGCACCAGATGATGGAAAAGATTGAAGCGGGACAACATTTTAGAAATTGTATTGAAGCTATCTATTCTGAACAAAGAGCTAAAATAAATGTGAATAAAGAACTGACAGATAACTTCAAAGTACAGAAAGGAACAAGGCAAGGTTGTCCGTTATCACCGTTATTATTTATCTGGGTATTGGAAATACTTTTACAAAAAATACAGTACGATCAAGAAATAAAGGGCTTGACACATAAAGGACACCAATACAAATATCGAGCATTTGCAGACGATGTAATGTTTATGGTGGAAAACCCAACAGAAAAATTGACATTGCTTTTTCAAAAAATAAAGGAGTTTGGAGAATTGGCCGGCTTTTACGTAAATAAGAATAAAACAAAACTTATATGTAAAAACATGATCAAACAAAAACAAGTGGAACTACAAGAACTGGTACAATGTGAAGTAGTTAAAAAAACAAAATACCTTGGAATTGAATTAACGGCAAAAAATATAGACCTATATAAGAATAATTATGAGAAATTATGGACTAAGCTGACTCAAGATTTTAAGAAATGGGATAAAATGAACTTATCACTGATGGGAAGAATATCAGTTATAAAAATGAATGTCCTACCACGTTTGATGTTCCTGTTCCAAACAATACCAATTCTGCATAAAACGGATTTGTTGGCCAAGTGGCAACAAGAGTTGTCAAAATTTGTTTGGGCAGGCAAGAAACCAAGGATCAAAATGAAAATACTTTGTGATGCCAAAGAAAGAGGAGGTCTACAAATGCCAAATCTTAGACTATATTATGAAGCGGTTTGTCTAACATGGATGGATCAATGGGTGAAGCTTGAAAATGACAGATTGTTGGGGTTGGAAGGGCATGATTGTAGATTTGGCTGGCATGCATATTTATGGTATGACAAGATAAAAATGGACAGTTTTTTTAAACTTCACTTGGTGAGAAAAGCTTTGTATATGGTATGGACAAGATATAAGAAGTACCAGAGTGACTTAAGACCATTGTGGATTGTACCAGTAGAAGTGTTGATATCTTACTCAAGACAGCGAGGTAGAGACTGGTTGCCATATAGAGATTTAATTAAAAAAGAGGGAACAGAGTGGGTAATGAAAAAGCAGAATGAAATTGAATATGAATATGAGTGGTTGAAATATATGCAGATTTATGATCTTTTTAGATCTGACAAAAAAAACTATGGTTTTAGAGAGGAAAAAAATGAAATTGAAAAGGTATGGGAGAGTGGAGGAGGAAAAAATATTTCTAAAATGTATAAGGTGTTGTTAAAATGGTATACTGAAGATGAAACTGTTAAAGAACAAATGTTAAAATGGGCTATTAATATGAATAAGGAAGTAGATATGGAAACTTGGGAATATTTGTGGAAAAACTCTATTAAGATCTCGACATGTACTAATGTTAAAGAAAATTGTTATAAGATGATGTATAGGTGGTACATGACACCTAAGAAGATTGCAAATATGAATCAAAATATGTCAAACAAATGCTGGAAATGTAAGAGGCATGAGGGCTCATTTTATCATATGTGGTGGAGGCGGTCTCCCATCCAAGAACGAACTAGGGCTGACCCTGCTTAGCTTCTGTAGGGGGGAAATGTCTTCACAGGGAGCAAGCTAGCACACCGGGGTGATGTTTTGTAACCCTGGTGTGCTAGCTCACAACATGCAGCAAGCTTTTTCACGCGGGAGCAAAGTTGGGGGAAATGCGAGAGGCCCTTGTGTTCCAGCCCCGAATTCTGCGAACATTCGTTCTGAGGATTCCAGACCTCTTCCCCGCCACACAACTGCCCTCTGTTTCTCTCTGCTATCTCCTTCCTCAGGCTGTGCGCTCGGACGAGGACCTCAGCACCGTCTCAGAGAGGGCACTCTATAACCAGAACCTCAACGTGCCCCCCTTCAGCCACTCTCTGGTCGGGCTGACCCCCTTCACCCCCTACCACGTGCGCGTGTCCTGTCGATCCAGAGAGGGCAACTCTCCGTGGACGCACTGGGTTGCCATGGAGACTCTGGAAGGAGGTGAGGATCTGTCTCTCTGTCTGTCTGCATTTTTTTTTAAACTTCCTCTGAGGAGCTCAGGATTTCTCCCCCTTCTCTATTCTGTCCTCACGACAACAACGGCAACCCTTTGAGGTAGGGTAGGTGGAAGGAGCACGGCTACCCCCAAGCGAGCTTCATGACCGAACGGGAACTCGAACCCGGGTCTTCAAGATCCTCGTTTGACTCTCTGACTTCTGCGCCGCAACTTTGTGACCTCCTGGTTCTGTTCTTGTCTCTGGGGAGAGAAAGAAGCTGATCCTCAGGTTCCCGTAAGGGTCACAGGAGGTCTAAGGCTTGATCAGCGTTTTCAAAAAAAGGAAATCGCGGCAGCATGAAGGTCCCGATTCAAATGGGGAGCCGTGGTGGAGGAGGAGCAAGGATTACCGCTGCCTCCTTGCACTGTTGCGTTTGAAAACACCCTCTGCGGTTGTTAACCCTGGAAAGTTTCCTTTTTTTAAGGTGCCGGGAAGATCCTGTTGTGGATCCTCCATGTTGTGTCTCGTTCAGCCGATATAGGGCAGGGAGTCAGGAAGTGAGGGAGATGAAGTGTGGCCCAATATTTCGGCATAGGTGTAAGCTATGTGGCAAAGTCGGGATCCACAGTCAGAGATGTTGAAAATCGGCCGGGGCTATTCAGTGACCCTTGGGGCTGAGCAGAGCTGTAAATTGGGGGTGTCTCGTTCATACGTCCTGTCCTTAACCACTCAGTCAGCTCCATCGCATAACAGGGAGAGTAAAGAAGTGCAGTTCATACTTCACCAAATGCATTATGCAAACCTGAGAGTAGAGGACGGACATCCATGTGCATTCTGGGGAACGGTGCCATCTCCCACGCACCCGGGGGTAGGCGTGCTGCCCCAGCCAGCGTTTAACTGTAGTTAAGTAGAACTGCCATATATCTTTAAGAGCAGTGGTCCCTGGGAATTGAAGTCTTTAGTTAGACATCCCGGAGCATCCCTGTGCCTGGCTGATCAACAGTCATTTCCGGCACACAGAGGCGCGAGGATTCGAGTTTACAGCTCTCTTCCCGTGGCCTTTGTTTCTCTTTAAACGGCAAGGAGGTGGGAACGCGCAATCCTTTTCACTGTTCCGTCTAGCGCTAAGCAGGGGTCATTTCGTAGAAAAAGAGCTAGGGGGACTCATTAGCATAACTCATTAGCATATGCCACACCCCCTGACATCACCGGAAGTGTGTCCTCCCCACAGCCGGCGGCGACCTCCAGCGGGCACCAGGAGGGAGCTCCAGGCCCCGCCCTCCCGCACCTCACCCGGGAGGATGGCGTCCCCCCGCATCCCCCCCAAATGACCCCTGGCGCTAAGTCAGAAGTCAACAGCGCCTTCTGGACGTGATACAACGCACGGCCAGAGCAAAGTAGAATTAAATCACTTTTTA
Source organism: Gekko japonicus (assembly GCF_001447785.1). Taxonomy (NCBI): domain Eukaryota; kingdom Metazoa; phylum Chordata; class Lepidosauria; order Squamata; family Gekkonidae; genus Gekko; species Gekko japonicus. The sequence goes on along the minus strand of NW_015176492.1, from coordinate 297,565 downwards.
TTACATTCCATATGCATTCAGAAGATGTCCTTACTTACAGTCAGTCAGGCTGAATAAGTGGTGCAGTTCACATCTTTTGTAATCTAATCATGAGCCAGTGAACTGAACAGTGGGGGTGCCCCTGACGACGCATCCTGTCCTCCACAGTGCCAACAGCTGCCCCGGAGAACATCACGGCCTTTCAGAACGGCACCTGCACCATCGTCCAGTGGGGGGAGCCGCTCGGCAACGTCAATGGGATCCTGCGCGGGTACAAGCTCATCTGTCAGAAAGGCGACTTGCCCGAGGTGAGCGCTCTTTACTGGGGAAAGGGTTTCATTCCCAGCAGGCCTGTGCCACTTCCGGGCACTGGCTGGCTGCTTTCTTTATCGTAACCCTCCCTGACGGTCTGTGAATTTGGAGGGAAAGCATGGGATACGAGCGTTTTAAATCGGGGTTCCCCAATGTGATGCTCGTGGGCGCCGTGGCACCCGCAGAAACCTATCCTGGTGCCCGCCAAGTGTTTTGAGAAAGTGGGCGAGTCCAGGTAGGGCTTTTTGATTGGCCGCTGGAGATCTGGCTGTGGAGATTTTCTTTTTAACTGCTTTGGCAGCAGCTGCCACCACAGCACAAGGATCTTCACGGTATGACGGAAGACAAGGCTGTATGCAAGAAAATATTTTTAAACGATACGTTCGTTCTAAAAGGCTTCTGCCTGGAAGGATGAAGAGTGACTATTAGAGTTACGCATGACCTCACTCCGCCTCTTGTGGCAGCCATTTTGTAGTTGGCCCCTCCTCTTGTGGCAGCCATTTTGTGGTCGCGCCCAACATCCGGGGTCAGATCCCCGAAGGTGCTCGCAGGCTGGAAAAGGCTGGGGACCAGTGTTCCCTCTAAGCTGAGTTCCCTCCGGCTCACACTTTTTTTGTCTTAGCTCAGGAAGGATGGCTCTAGAGCAAACTAATTTGTGCAATAGCTAAATCGCTCACAAAGATTTTTGCTCACAAGACTCCACAGCTTAGTGGGAACATTGTTGGGGACCCCTGCTTTAAATACATTTTAATCATAATAATACTATCATGCTCAATCTGAGGAGTGGATGGGGAAGTGAAAACAACACTGGAGTAAACTAAGATCGGAGACCCCTAAGGCAAGGGTGTCAAACTCGTTTGTTATCAGAGCCGGATCTGACATAAATGAGACCTTGTTGGGCCGGGCCATGTGCATCATAAAATGTAATGCCAGGTAGCGGAGAGATAAACTTTATAAAGGACACAAAACACAAAGGTTTTTTTTTTACTTAAAATAAAAACATGCTTAAAATATTAGCACTCTTGCAATATTTTGTTTATTGAACAGTGTCTAATAACTGACACCTCTTGCTCTGAATTATTACATCAAAATGTCTGTGCTGTTGCAATCTTGAGTATGCTGTTCAGGTGTGTATCTGTAAGCCGCAAACCTACAATGATGCAGGAGCAGCAGAACTGGAAGAAGAAGCAGGAGACAGCCAGTTCCACTGCGGGCCTGATAGAAGCCCTCTGGGGGCCTGATCTGGCCCCCGAACATCATGTTTGACACCCCTGCCCTAAGGCATTACTAGGGCAGACGCCCCACCAGAAATTTCCCTGTAAGTTAGATGGCCAGTCCTCTCCTACCTGGAATTAAGCTCCCCTCTTCCACCAGGTGGTTATGGATGTGGGACTGACCCACGAGAGAATCTTGGAGTGGAACTCGTCCGTGAGGAACCTGACTGTACGAGTTGCAGCCTACACAGGGGCAGGCGACGGGCCCTGGAGTCACGCTGTCATGGTTGCCCCATTGGGTTTCGGTAAGTGAGCTGTTTTGGCCAGCTTCTCTACAGTGTGAAAGAATAACCCGGCAGAGGGGCCGTCCGGGAGAAACCCTTGTTAGGGCTTGGAGGACAGTCATACAAGAGAGAGTTTCAGGAGAGATAATGAAGGGGAGTTTATGTTGATAATCCTCAGACGTTTCAAAGGATTGCAATATCCGTTGGGACAGGACCCAAAACCAAAGATCAAGAGCTGCTGTTAGAAAGAGATCCAAAGAGTTTAGGACATTTGGAAGCTGTTAACCGAGCGTTGATTCCATCACATCTTTTTCAGGATAGCGGACAGATGTGAGAGGATAGTCGGTGACTCAAATTGAGCTATATTTTAAAAATATGCCTTACTGGTGCCATCAGTCTTGGTCCAAATCTGCTTTTTCCAAAAGTGGTTCTTTTGATCTCTGGTTGTGGCCCCACCTCCCCGCTGGTTGGGAGGCTTGGCAGTTCCGGGCCTCGGATCTGGTTCTGAATGTCAAATCCCTCAATTTCAAATTCTGGTCCACTTTGTGGAGCCTTGCGGGGTTATAGAAGCCGGTTCCCAAACAGGACCTGTTGTTCCTGATTACAACCAGCTTTGGAGATCTGATTCATTTCCTTGTGTCTGGAAATTTGCCTGCTTCTAAGCGCGGTCCAGTTTGTAGATGCCTGATCTGACATGGAGCGTCTATTGAAAATAACCTATTTACTGGATTTTCTTTTGCAGATGAATTTTCACCGCAGGCTCAGCCAGGTGAGAGGCAACGCGCGGCACTCTGTTCAGCGGCCATCAAAAATTGACGGGGAGTTCGGGGTAGGGGTGAGAACGGGGTTGCCAGGTCCCTCAGAGCATCCGACGGGGATGGGGGGTACACCTACCGGGAGCAAGGAAGAATACTGGAAATGAACACAACGTGCCTACAGGACCTAGAATTGACATCAGCACATCGGGTACATCATTATTTTTTTTGGCCCCCCGGAGGGGATTTTTTTATTGCATTTTTATAAAGACTACAAACTACAACAGAAATAGGGAAGGGGACTACATTAAGGGATAAAGAAAAGATACCCACATCATGGGCAGGGTTCCCTCTAAGCTGAGTTAGCGTGAGCTAGCTCACAGTTTTTTAGCCTCCGGCTCACACATTTTTGTCATAGCTCAGGAAGGAGGGCTCCAGGGCCAACTCATTCATGCAGCAGCCAAATCGCTCGCTCGCAACTTTAATGCCAGTAGCTCACCAAGTAGAATTTTTGCTCACAAGAACCCACAGCTTAGAGGGCACATCGGTCAGGGGGGAATGACACTCTGGTTTTTGGTCAAAACTCTATGGTAGAATTAGCTTCTACCATAGAGTTGTGCTCAAAAACCAGAGTGTGCCCCCCCGACATGCCTATGTCACTTCTAGATCATGTAGGCATGTTGGATTAATTTCTGGTGTTCTTCTCTTTTTTGGGGGGGGTTAATTCCCCCTGCTGGCCATCTGGCCAGCAACGGAGAGGCGGGGCCTGGTAAAGGAAGACTCCCGCCCCCACTGGGAGGGTCTCGAATACCTGTTGAGAACGAGAGCTGTCCCTGTTCTAGAAGGCTTCCATCCTAGTACGCCTGACCCAACTTTGACACGGACGTGTCCCTTCCTATTCAAAATGGCTGCCTTGGGAAGGAGAAGAAGAGAGAGATTCACAAAAAGCGGTGGAAGAGCTGGATTCGAATCCAGTAGGCCCCTTAAAGATTTTCAGGGCATGAGCCTTCAAGAGTCAAAGCTCCCTTCGTCAGATTCATCAAGAAAGCCTTGATGCTCAAAGCTCATACCTTAAAAAATGGCCTCTTGAGATGCTACTGGACTCGAATTGAGCTCTTGTACGTGGCTACCCTCTGGAACAAGAGTCAGTGAACTGGATTAAAATTGTGAAAGGAGAGAGAGTGGTTTTAGAAGTAGGAACCTGGAGGAGAAGCAGGAAATGTCGATCGTTGAGATGAATGGAGGGTTCCCAACCTCCAGGTGGGACCCGGAGATCTGCCAGAATTGGAACCGATCTCCAGATGACCGAGGTCAGACCCCCTTGAGAACATGGCTGCTTTGGAGGGTGGACTGTATGGCATTATACTCTGCTGAGGTCTTTCCCCACCCCAGACCCCTCCCTCCCAGGCTGTACACCCAGACCTCCAGGCAATTCACAGCCAGGAGGTGGCAACCCTCGGTGAATCAGGACCAATGTTCCCTCTAAGCTGCAGAACCTTGTGAGCAAAAATTCCGCTTTGTGAGCTCCTGGCATTAAAGTTGTGAGCGAGCCGTTTGGCGACTGCATCAACTAGCTGGCTCTGGAGCCCTCCTTCCCGAGCTAAGGCAAAAACCTGTGAGCCGGAGGCTAAAGAACTGTGAGCTAGCTCACACTAACTCAGCTTAGAGGGAACACTGAATTCAGGACACTAGGCCAGGAACTCTCCCACTTTTCTCCCCTAGATATGTTTGATTCCAAACCGGGTCATTAGAGTCTGTCCCTTCCGTGTCTCTTTGTAATATAAGCAAGTGTTGGGAACGGGAAGGGAAGCTCCGAATGAACAGGGTGGGGGAATTGGAAGGGCCTTAGCCAGTAACCCCTGCCGCTCTGCTTCACAGTAGAAAACGCTACCCCTGCCTTCTCCTGGCACTGGTGGTACGTGGCGATTGCTGTGGCAGTGGCTGCTGCGGCCGCCGCCTTCATCATAATCTTCTTGACACGGATAAGGAAGAAGGAAACGCGCTATGGGTAAGTGGAGAACCGAGGGAATCGGGACCCGGGATGGGCCCTTCGAGGGCGGACGTGGGGATCGGCCGCTTGTTTCTGGCCGTGAATCTAAGATTGGACCTTTTTCTTTTTCCCAGGGCTTTTTTTGTAGAAAAAGCCCAGCAGGAACTCATTAGCATAATAGGCCACACCCAGCAGCAGGCACTCATTAGCATATTAGGCCACACCCCTGCCAGCACAGCTCATTAGCACATTAGGACGCACCCCCATGTTACCAGAAGTGTGGTCATCCAGCCACACCCACCTTTTGCTTCTTATTCTGTTTACCTTGTTTGTTGTCAAAACCCAGGGGTTTTTTTGTAGCAGGAACTCCTTTGCATGTTAGGCCACACACCCCTAATGTAGCCAATTCCAATGAGTTTCTGCTGTTGGGTGTGGCCTGTTATGCTAATGAGCTCCTGCTGGGCGTGGCCAACTCGGGAGCCAGCCGGAACTCAGTTCCTGTGCGTTCCTTCCCCAAAATAGCCCTGCTTTTTCCATTGCTTCACCCCATCCATCTTCTCCCGTCCTGCAGGGAAGCGTTTGAACCCAGCATGGAGCAGGGAGAACTGGTGGTCCACTACCGGGTCCGCAAATCGTATAGTCGCCGAACCACCGAAGCCACCTGTGAGTGTCTGGCACAGAATGGGGTCCCTCTTCCCCCACTATTCGGGGTTCCTGTAGCCTAGGGGTTCCTGAACCTTCTGAGCCCGCGGGCACCTTTGGAATTCTGACGCAGGACGGTGGGCGCAGTCACAAAATGGCTGCCACAAAAGGCGCTGCGGCCAGACAAAATGGCTCCCACAGGAAGACCACAAAATATCAATGCATATGGAACTCTAATAGTAACAATTCAACATTTAAGGCAGAAGCTCTGTTTAATAGGGCAAGGCCTCAGTGGAATTCTGAGAGGTAGTAGCTACGTGGGACCACCAGGAATGCACGCTATTAGGCTCTTTTTGTAGCAGGAACTCCTTTGCATATTAGGCGACACACCCCTAATGTAGCCAATCCTCCAAGAGCTTACAGTAGCCCCGTGAGAAGAGCTCTGCAAGCTCTTGGAGGATTGGCTACATTAGGGGTGTGTCCCCTATTATGCAAAGGAGTTCCTGCTACAAAAAGAGCCCTGCGAGCAAGACTTATTCCATTGGTAGTGGAAGCTGGGGTCACATTTCAGGGAGGTGGTACAGCTTGGAGAAGAAGAAGCCAAGGGTCAGGAGGACCTTTCGATCTTCGAGAGGGTCCAGTTTATGGGTCAACATAGGACTGTCTGAGATTTGAGTTGACCTGGCCTGAAACAATTCAGTTAGAGCTTCGAGCCAGTCAGAAGATGAGGTTGGAAGACAGTCCGGGATGGTCAGCGCTTCCTTGTTGACCTACCGGTTCCTGAGCTTCCCATCGTTAAAGCTGAGCTACCCTTGTTTAGGTCCCGAAGATAGGGTTGCAAGCCCCTCGGTGGAAGCAGGGGAACCCCCGCTTTTGCAGGCTGTTGCCCGTCACCGGCCAGCTGGTCGGCGGGGGGAAGTCCCGCCCCCAACCAACCTTTTTGGGCCTACTTCCAGTTTTGGGCCTACTTCCAGTTCTGGTTGGTGGCGATGCTCTGGTTTTTGAGCAAAACTCTATTGTTTGAAGCCGAATTTACCATAGAGTTTTGCCCCAAAACCAGACTGTCATCCCTGACCAGAAGTAGGCCCGAAACCGGAAGTAGGCCTGAAAATGCCCAACATCACTTCCGGTCTCCCAGAGGGATGTCGGGAGACCCCCACTGGCCAGGTTAGCCGACCTGGCAGCCCGACCCGAAGGGCTTCGACGCTGGATATTCCCACACTTCTCCAACAGACCTGCTTTCCTGTCCAAACCTCACACCCCTCTTCGTGCCAGAGACAAGACCTCTCGAGTTTGGCCTCCGCTTCTGGCGCAGAGTGTGTATGCGCGTTCCTTAACCTCCTTTTCTCCCTACAGTGAACAGCCTGGGGATTAGCGAGGAGCTGAAGGAGAAACTGCGAGACGTGATGATCGACCGCCACAAGGTGGCACTGGGGAAAACCCTTGGGGAAGGTACGTTACCTCGGCAACCGGCATGTCTGCGGACGGTAGAGAAGTCTGTGGACGGGGACATGACCAAGTGGGAATTGTCATCAGCGGAGTAGGAATCCGGGCAGCTTTAATGGCTTCCTGAAAGAGCGGACCCCGGATTGGTCCCTGCAGGAAGGGTTGCCAACCTCCAGGTGGTGGCTGGAGAGAGTAGGAGATTTCCAGGTGACAGAGCTCAGTTCACCTGGAGAAAAATGGCTGCTTTGTGCCACGACCGAGAAAGCCCTTCCTCGGATTGCCAACTGCCCAGCCTCATATTAGGGTTGGGAAATACCTGGAGACTTTGGGGGTGGAGCCAGGCAGAGGTCATTTCGGGGGGGATCGCAGTTCCCCCGGGTGAGGTACGGGGGGCGGGGCACATGACGAAGCCCCGCCCCCTGCTTCCGGCCGCCCCGCTTCCGGCCCTCATTCAGCCAGGAGGAGGCAGGAGAAGAGGGAGGGTAAATTGCTTCCTCCCTGCCTCTCCCCACCCCTGCCTGCCTGGGGCCAGGGAGGGCCTTCGCGGGGCTTCCTTGCACTCCCGCCGGCCTTGCAGGTCCACCGCCGGGCCCCTCATGGGGCTCGGCAGTGGAGCTGCAAGGCCAGCGGTGGCGGCGGCGGCCGGGACAGTTGGGGACGGGGTGTGTGGCCTTATGACACACTTCCGGTGATGTCAGGGGTGTGGCATATGCTAATGAGTTATGCTAATGAGTTCCCCTCGCTCTTTTTCTACGAAACGACCCCTGGAGCCAGGAGAGGGCGGGGTTTGGGGAGGGGAGGTGCCTCAGCCTGGTACAAGGCCACAGAGTCCACCCTTCGAAGCAGCCATTTTCTCCAGGGGAGCTGATCGCTGTCAGCGGGAGATTAGTGGTAAAAGCGGGAGATCTCCAGGCCCCACCTGGAGGCTGGCAACCCTACCTCAGATGGCCAGGAGCAACCGGAGCAGGGCCTCTGAACGGGAGACGGTGAGGCTCAGGGCGTCTGCGAGACTGGCCCAAGGTCACCCAGCAAGCTCCCATGGAGGGACAGGGATTTGAACCCGGAGTCCCCTAGTTCCTAGTCTGCACAATGGTGGCTCTCTCTTAGGCGATTGTCAAAGAGGCCCAGTTCAGCTCCACTTCTGACACCATTTCCGGATGAGTACGTCGATTCATGTACAGCACGCAGGGTGCGTGTATGCACATATAACCAGGGCTCTTTTTGTAGAAAAAGCCCAGCAGGAACTCATTAGCATAATAGGCCACACCCAACAGCAGAAACTCATTAGCATATTAGGCCACACCCCCGATGACACAGCTCATTCGCATATTAGGCCACACCCCCATGTTGCCAGAAGTGTGGTCATCCAGCCACACCCACCTTTTGCTTCTTATTCTGTTTACCTTGTTGTCAAAACCCAGGGCCTTTTTTTGTGTAGCAGGGACTCCTTTGCATGTTAGGCCACACACCCCTAACGTAGCCAATCCTAATGAGTTCCTGCTGTTGGGTGTGGCCTGTTATGCTAATGAGTTCCTGCTGGGCGTGGCCAACTCCGGAGCCAGCCGGAACTCCGTTCCTGTGCGTTCCTGCCCAAAAATAGCCCTGCATAGAACAATAGCCACATGTTCAGCGACTGGTGCTGGTCTGTGGGCCAGGGCATCAAGGTAGACCCGGGAGCGAGTTCAAGGAGTTTGAGAAATGCTGGCAACGGAGGCGTGATTCCACGGAAAAGGTGAGACTTGAAGGGAGGGAGGGAGAGACGGAGGTTGTGCCGTGCAGGTTTTCTAGAACGAAGTTCTAGGTCTAAACAGCAGTGAGATGTGAGGAGAGAGAGAGAGCTGCATTTTGCATTAGAGAACTTGGCTCCCTGTTTCTGGCGGCTATTTTTTCAGCGTTGTGGGGAGTCCGAGGACCTGTTTGGGAGACACTTTGCCCAGGTAGGAAGAGGTTAACGCGTCGCTGACCCATTTCTCTTCCCCCCAAACATGGAAAAGACCCAAACATTGCGAAACCAGTTCAGGAAAAACACACGCCCCGAATTGCGCAACTGGAAAAGCAGCACTTGGAATTATATAAGCGGACTGGTTATTTGGATGACGTATTTCCATCACTGGGATTTCTCAGTAAACCAGACACCGGTCCCTGCCTTCTGGGTCTTGTCCCAGGAAACTCCCATATCTCTGTTTGCAATTAATTAAATTGATTGTTTTTTTCGGCCCCTTGGGAATGCGGGAATAAATCTTGCAGGCGTGAGAGGCTAAGAGGGAGATGGATTCTGAGCCGGCAGCTTTAGCAACTGACAAAACAAACGCTAACAAGGCACGGAGGGTTCCTCGGGTGGGAGATCTCTGGGGAGGGCAATGCATCTGTTGAGCGCATGCAACAAATGCGCATGAGCATTAAGCCTCCACGTGGTCTCCCAGCCGTCCTGTCACACACGGCACACAAAAGGCTCTACATTTATATTTATTTATATTTATTTATTTATTTATTTATTATTTGTATTTATACCCCGCCCTCCCCGGAGGCTCAGGGCGGCTAACAACATATAATTAATAAAACAGTAAAACAGTAGAAAAAATACAAAATATTAAAATTACATCATGGTGTATAACCTATCTAAAACAGATCTACAGGCTCTGCAGAACTGTGCTAGGTCCCACAGAGCCCTGATCTCCTCTGGGAGCTCATTCCACCAGATAGGAGCCGCCACCGAAAACGCCCTGTTCTTGGTCATAGTCAACTTGATGGACCGGGGGCCCGGTACCTCCAATAGGCTCCGGCTCCCCGACCGTAGTGCCCTTGGGGGAACATGTGGGGTAAGGCGGTCCCTTAGGTAGGCTGGTCCCTGGCCATATAGGGCTTTAAAGGTGATAACCAGCACTTTGAAGCGAACCCGGTACGCTATTGGCAACCAGTGCAGCGCTTTCAGCACAGGCTGGATGTGATCTCGTCTAGGAAGATCCATCAACAGCCTGGCTGCAGCATTCTGCACTAGTTGCAGCTTCCGAATTTGCGACAAAGGCAGCCCCATGTAGAGAGCCCCATCTGACAATAGCACTACAGATAAGATTAGAATCTCAACAGCTGATCCACATACAAAAGAACCTCCTCAGGAAACAGGAAACCTCCTCAGGAAACAATCCATATACAAAAGAACCTCCTCAGGAAAGCTCCTCCATTAGCATGTTCACAGCCTGTGGGGAACTCCTACAAGATAATGACTCAGCCCTACCCCACCTTCCTGAGTAGATATAAATTACCGGTACCTGCCTACTATTTTTCTTCTCACAGAGTACTCCATCTTTCTGTGTTATACCTCTGAGGATGCCAGTCACAGTTACTGGCGAAACATCAGGTCCTACGATGCCAAGACCACGGCCACAAAACTCGAAAATCTACAGCAACTAATGTCTTTTGCACTGTTGATTGTATAATGTAGGACAAATAAGAATTTTAAAAAAACAAACAAACGGGTAGAGTTGCCAATTCCAGGTTGGGAAATCCCTGGAGATTTTAGGGGTGCAGCCTGGAGAGGGTGGGGCTTTGTGCGGGGAGGGACGTCAGCAGGGTTCTAATACACATGAGCTTCCGTGAGTCACTGCCGGTGTTCCCTCTAAGCTGAGTCAGTGTGAGCCAGCTCACAGTTTTTTAGCCTCCGGCTCACACATTTTTGTCTCCGCTCAAGAAGGTGGGCTCCAGAGCAAACTAATTTATGCAGTAGCCAAATTGCCGGCTCGCAACTTTAGTGCAGGTAGCTCGCCAAGTAGGATTTTTGCTCACAAGACTCCACAGTTTAGAGGGAGCATTGTTGCTCATTTCTTCAGATCCGAAGAAGTGGGCGGTGACTCACGAAAGCTCCTCCCCTGCCACAAATTCTGTTAGTCCTTCAGGTGCTCCTGGACTCTTGGTTTTTTCTGCTGCTACAGGTAGACTAACACGGCCACCCATCTAGAAGAAGTGAGCAGTGGCTCACAAAAGGTCATGTCCTGCCACAAATTGTGTTAGTCTTTGAGGCGCTCCTGGACTCTTGCTCTTGTCTGCTGCTACAGACAGACTAACACGGCCAGCCATCTTGATGAATACACATGAAGCCGGCTTATACTGAATCAGAACCTTGGTCCATCAATGTCTACTCAGACTGGCAGTGGCTCTCCAGGGTCTCAGGCAGAGGTCTTTCCCATCACCTCCTGCCTGGTCCTTTCAACTGGAGATGCTGGGAACCACTGTTCCCTCTAAGCTGAGTTAGTGTGAGCCAGCTCACAGTTTTTTAGCCTCCGGCTCACAGATTTTTGTCTTAGCTCAGGAAGGAGGGCTTCAGAGCAAACTAATTTATGCAGTAACCAAATTGCTCGCTCACAACCTTAATGCCAGTAGCTCACAAAGTAGAGGGAACATTGCCGGGAACTGAACCTGGGACCTTCTGCATGCCAAGCACAGGCTCTTCCACTGAGCCACAGCCCCACTTCATGGCCCTCCAGGGTCTCAGGCGGAGGTCTTTCCCATCCCCTCCTGCCTGGTCGTTTTAATGAGATGCCAGGGACTGAACCTGGGACCTTCTGCATGCCAAGCACAGGCTCTTCCACTGAGCCACAGCCCCACTTCATGGCCCTCCAGGGTCTCAGGCGGAGGTCTTTCCCATCCCCTCCTGCCTGGTCGTTTTAATGAGATGCCAGGGACTGAACCTGGGACCTTCTGCATGCCAAGCACAGGCTCTTCCACTGAGCCACAGCCCCACTTCATGGCCCTCCAGGGTCTCAGGCGGAGGTCTTTCCCATCCCCTCCTGCCTGGTCGTTTTAATGAGATGCCAGGGACTGAACCTGGGACCTTCTGCATGCCAAGCACAGGCTCTTCCACTGAGCCACAGCCCCACTTCATGGCCCTCCAGGGTCTCAGGCGGAGGTCTTTCCCATCCCCTCCTGCCTGGTCGTTTTAATGAGATGCCAGGGACTGAACCTGGGACCTTCTGAATGCCAAGCAGAGGCTCTGCCACTGAGCTACAGTCCCACTTCATGGCTCTACAGGGTCACAGGGGGAGGTCTTTCCCATCCCCTCCTGCCTGGTCGTTTTAATGAGATGCCAGGGACTGAACCTGGGACCTTCTGCATGCCAAGCACAGGCTCTTCCACTGAGCCACAGCCCCACTTCATGGCTCTCCAGGGTCTCAGGCGGAGGAATTTCCCATCACCTCCTGCCTGGTCCTTTCAACTGGAGGTGCCGGGGATTGAACCTGGGACCTTCTGCATGCCAAGCACAGGCTCTTCCACTGAGCCACAGCCCCACTTCATGGCTCTCCAGGGTCTCAGGCGGAGGAATTTCCCATCACCTCCTGCCTGGTCCTTTCAACTGGAGGTGCCGGGGATTGAACCTGGGACCTTCTGCATGCCAAGCAGATGCTCTTCCAGTGAGCCATAGTCCCTCCCCATGCCGTTGATAATGCCATAGAGTCCACCCTCCAAAGGCAGCCATTTTCTCCTGGGGAACTGGCCTCTATCATCTGGAGATGAGCTGGAATTCTGGGAGGACTCCAGCTACCCCCTGGAGGTTGGCAAGTCTAAATAGGAATCTTGCTGCTCCTGAAAGAAGAACAAGTTTTCATTCAGCATGGATCTGAGGCCCTCCCTCCACGGGTGAGAAAGAGCGTGGGGCAGGAAGGCCTGTTTTGCTCATCTGGGTCGCCGGCCTGGCACGTGTTCCTTCTTGTCTTCACTGAGGAAGTCGAATAGTTTCCTCCGAGCACAGCTGGGATTCGTTTAAAAACGTTTTGGAAAGCTGAGCTGGAAAAGCCTCTGGCCGTGGCACAAACGGTTCCCCCTCCCTGGACGTTTCCACCCCCTTGTATGTGTGTGTGTGTGTGTGGGGGGGGTTGTTCCCTAAATTAATTCAGCTTAAAACTAAAGACGCAATAAGAAAAACAGGATAGAGAATCGGCCGGGGGAAACGTCAGATCTTTGCTCGGCGGCCCCTTTTCCTCCAGGACCACCTGAGAAGAAACTTGGGGGGAGGCGATCAGTGCCGCAAACGTTATCCCTTATGGTGGGCTCTTCAGTTGCCATCTCCCAGGTGGCACCTGGAGTTCTCCCGCTATTACAGTTTTTCTCCGGACGACAGATATCATTGCTCCTGGAGAAAATGGCTGCTTTGGAGGGTGGACTGTCTGGCATTATACCCTACTGAACTCCTTCCCCGCTGGAGAGCCAGTTTGGTGCAGTGGTTAGGAGCGGGAGTCTAATCTGGGAGAACCGGGTTTGATTCCCCACTCCTCCACATGCAACTGCTGGGTGACCTTGGGTCAGTCACGTGCTCTCTCAGAACTGTTCTTTCAAGGGCAGTTCTCTTAGCGCTCTCTTAGCCCCACCTGCCTCACAGGGTGTCTGTTGTGGGGAGCGGAAGGGAAAGGAGAGTGTCAGCCGCTCTGAGACTCCTTCGGGTAGTGAACGGTGGGGTATAAATCTTCTTCTTCATCTCCTCCTCATCTGGGAGAACCGGGTTTGATTCCCCACTCCTCCACATGCAACTGCTGGGTGACCTTGGGTCAGTCACGTGCTCTCTCAGAACTGTTCTTTCAAGGGCAGTTCTCTTAGCGCTCTCTTAGCCCCACCTGCCTCACAGGGTGTCTGTTGTGGGGAGCAGAAGGGAAGGAGATTGTGAGGTACTCTGAGACTCCCAAGTGAAGGGCGGGGGTATAAATCCAATCTCCTCCTCCTCCGCCTCCTTCTTCCCCAAACCCAGCCCTCCCCAGGCTCCGCCCCCAAAACCTCCCACCCCAGAGCCGGCAATCCTATACAACCCATAGGCAAGTTCCAATCCGCTCCCCACTGCTTTCTCCTCTAGACTGGTGATCTGAGGGCCGAGGAGGCCCTGTCTATGGGCCAGAATTTGCTTGGAATTCTGACACAGGGCGCCGGCCACAATCACAAAATGGCTGCCAGAGGGGGCGGAGCCAGCCACAAGATGTCAGGGTGCGAGGTTATCAATAGCTCTCATCAGGGCTTTTTTTGTAGAAAAAGCCCAGCAGGAACTCATTAGCATAATAGGCCATACCCAACAGCAGGAACTCATTAGCATATTAGACCATACCCTGACATCACAGCTCATTAGCACATTAGGCCGCACCCCCATGTTACCAGAAGTGTGGTCATCCAGCCACACCCACCTTTTGCTTCTTATTCTCTTGTTGTCAAAACCCAGGGCTTTTTGCATGTTAGGCCACACACCCCTAATTGTAGCCAATCCTAATGAGTTTCTGCTGTTGGGTGTGGCCTATTATGCTAATGAGTTCCTGCTGGGCGTGGCCAACTCGGGAGCCAGCCAGAACTCCGCTCCTGTGCGTTCCTGCCCAAAAATAGCCCTGGCTCTCATGGTACCTCTACGAGATTTCCAACAGAAGCTCTGTTGAACGGGATGCCTTTTAAACTGCGCAGCCAATCAGAAGCCCTGTTGGGAAACAGCCCCGCCTGACCCCGCCCAGTTTTCTAAAAGAACTTGGTGGGACCTCTGTTCCGGTTGCTAACTTTTGCGTTAAACCCTTCGGTTATCCTAACTCAGGGCAGGGGGGGGGTTATCATGTTGAAAATTTCCTATCTTTGGGAGAGCTCTTTTCCCCATCGATGTGTCTTATGAGCCACCTCTGTGTGTCCGTCGAGCACTGCAGGGGATTTGGAGCCCACATTCAAAGGCGTGCAGTTCACACTGGGTGAGGCTCAGAGCGCATCCAATGTTTCCGGCTGAATTTCAGGGCTGTTTTTCTCATCAAGGAATCTCTGCTAGGCTTATGGAGAACACTGGGCTCTCCTGAAACATAATTTGGAAACCTCTCGATCAGGGGGTCTGCTCAGCAACTTTCAGTCCCCGATTCTGTTTAAAAAAAAGGGAAAGATCTTTTTTTGGATAGTTCTGTTTTTAAAAACAAAACCAAGGCTTGCAGCAACGCTCCTGTGAGTGAAAATTCTACTTTGTGAGCTCCTGGCATTAAAGTCGTGAGGGAGCGATTCGGCTACTGCAGAAATTAGTCCGCTCCGGAGCCCTCCTTTCTGAGCGAAGACAAAAATGTGCGAGCCGGAGGCTAAAAAAACTGTGAGCTCGCTCACACTCACTCAGCTTAGAGGGAACCCTGGTCTGCAGATACTGAATGAGAGAGGGCGATCCATCGCAAAAGGGAGAGTCCCAAAACATCGAGGGATCCAGAGGAAAATGTTGTTTAGAAGCAGAGGAGCGGGAAGAGAAAGAGGTGAGAGCCAAAATGTGTGATGTGGGAGGAAAATCACAAGACCGGAGCATCTGGCGCTAGGATCCCGGGACTCTCTGGGCAGCCAACGGTTTAAGCTTTTCTCCAGCGACTCTTTTCTCCAGCAAACTTGAGTCGCAGGGCTAAATTCAGAGGTGGGACTCGTGGCACAACTCAAGCCTGACTCTGCGATTCCCTCTGCCGCCCCACTTTGGAAACCTGGATCCCCGTGTCCCAGATGCGGGGCCGGTTCTAAATACTTTGGCTTTCTACGCAAGGTACTCCCACCCAATGCTCCCTCTGAGCTGCGGAGTCCTGTGAGCGAAAATTCCACTTTGTGAGCTACCGGCATTAAAGTTGTGAGCGGGCGATTGGGTTGCTGCATCAATTGGTTTGCTCTGGAGCAGAGACAAAAAAGGTGTGAGCCGGAGGCTAAAAAACAGTGAGCTCGCTCACACTAACTCAGCTTAGAGGGAACACTGATTAGCAGGGGTCATTTCGTAGAAAAAGAGGTGCAGGAGCTCATTAGCATAGCTCATTAGCATAACACATTAGCATATGCTACACCCCCTGACATCACCGGAAGTGTGTCAGAAGGCAACACCCACGGCTCAGGCTCCACTGGACTGTTTTGGATTGCTAGCTATTGGGGGGGGGGGGGGACCACACACTCCCCTCACAGCGCA
>NW_015176492.1:265631-281894 GCF_001447785.1 Gekko japonicus | reverse complement strand
AGGTGCCCCCCCCCCCGGGCTCCTTACTGCCGGAGCTCCGCTCCCGTGCGCTCCGGCAGGGAATGACCCCTGGTCGACACCCAAAGGTGGACTCCATGGCATCCCTGCCCTCCCCAGGCCGCACCTCCAAATCTCCAGGATTCTCCCAAACTGGGGCTGGCCACCCTACCCCCCGCATCCCCTGCTGGTGGCCGGAAGAGACCTGGCAGCCTGACAGCTGAGCTGCCCCCACCTCAGTATCTGCTGACGCCGGCCTTGAGCCAGACGCCTCCCTTGCTGTTGACCCCTGGGAGTCAGCTGGAGCCCGAAACTGCACAACCCACGCCTTCCACGTGCCACCCTACACAGTCGCTTAACTGGGGAACCAGCCCCGCCCAGTCACGTGTAGGCCGAGTTGTCTGCTCAGCAGAGAAGGGGCCTCTGCACGTGCCCAGAGGCCTCCTTGCTTTTCTGGGCTGCACCTTGGCACCGCGAACAGATTCTGGGCTCCCAACCCCGGTTCTGATGCCTTTGTCTCCCCCTTTCCTCTCCTTCGCGAACCGGCTCCACCACGCTGTAAATTCGGGAGGAGGCTTACGGCGTGCCAAGTCATATGGGCCTGACTCCCAGTCCTTGGCCGGTCCTTCGCGTGCCCCAGATTCGAGACGGGAGCAGCGCTCGCAGCTGCCGGCAAAATGAGTCAGACACGGAAAGTCTGATTCCGCCCGGGAAATGTCAGCGGTCGGCTTGGCTCGGGAAGAGCTCTCGTCGCGTGCCGAAGCCCTTACAAGACTCATGTTCTCTGGCCCCGGGGAGGGGAGGGGGGAAATGGATTCCCCACCTGTCTGCGTTTCCTCTCCGAGCAGATGCCTTGGCAAAACCCACGTGGACCCACCTGTGTGGCTGGAGGGGGGGGGTTGTATCGGTGAACTCCTTCGGGACCCTTCACTGGAGGGGGCGGGCTCCTTTTCTGGCTGGCCGTCCCACGCAGTTAAGAAGAGCTAGAATCCCCAACCGGCGGGCGAGGGCCTGGCGTTTTCCCGGGATTAGAACTCGTATCCAGACTGCAGGGATCAGCCGCCCCGGAAAAAATGGCCGCTTTGGAGGGACAGCACTCTCCCCCCTTCCCTAAATTCCACTGCCCCCAAATCTCCAGGAATTTCTAATCCCCCAGTGAGAAACTTTGGCTCACAGAACACTTGTGTTTACTTATGGAATTCCTCGGATGCTTCTTCCAAAGGCGGGCCTCCATGAAAAGTTACTAGCTGACAAACTCTTTGCTGTTAGGCAGTATTTATCCTATGTGTGGGGGGGGATTAATGTCCCGCTTTTGGGGAGAACTCCCATGTCTGCTCACTTGCAGGTGAGTTCTCCTTCTCTCTAAAGGCCTGGGTTCGAATCAGGGTGGTCCCCCCCCACCGCCCCCTGCATATCAGGTTATTGCGTGCGTGCATCGGCCAAGCCATTTCTCAAGTGCTCACAAAGGAGGGTGGCCAGGTGCCCACTGAAGATCTCCCACTATTACAACTGATCTCCAGATAGGGTTGCCAAAAACCCCAGTTTGGCACTTCGAAAGCAAGAAATCGCAGGTAGATAAATAGGTACCACTTCGTTGGGAAGGGAACAGCGTTCCGAGCGCCTCGGTGTTCAGTCCTGCCAGCCACATGACCACGGAAACGTCTTCGGACAGCGCTGGCTCTTCGGCTTGGAAACGGAGATGAGCACCGGCCAGGGCTCTTTTTGTAGAAAAAGCCCAGCAGGAACTCATTAGCACAATAGGCCACACCCAACAGCAGGAACTCATTAGCCTATTAGGCCACACCCCTGACAGCACAGCACATTAACATATTAGGCTACACCCCCATGTTATGGTCATCCAGCCACACCCACCTTTTGCTTCTTGTTCTGTTTACCCTGCCTGTTGTCAAAACCCAGGGCCTTTTTTTGTAGCAGGAACCCCTTTGCATGTTAGGCCACACACCCCTAATGTAGCCAATCCTAATGAGTTCCTGCTGTTGGGTGTGGCCTATTATGATAATGAGTTCCTGCTGGGCGTGGCCAACTCCGGAGCCAGCCGGAACTCCGTTCCTGTGCGTTCCTGCCCCAAAATAGCCCTGAGCACCGCAACCCTAGAGTCGGACTCGACTGGCTTTCGAGCAAGGGAACCTTTACCTTTGCCCTCCCCCAAGCCCCAACACCCGCCGCCACCCCTCTCCTTTCTCTCTTGGCTGTGGGCCAGCCACCCGCCCGATCTCCATGGTCAGGTGCGCAGGAAAGCGCCAGCTCCCTGCAGTTAAAGGGGCCCCTTTAACTGCAGGGAGCCAGCGCCCCTGTCGGGCAGGCGGGACATCCCCAATGTGACGTCATTACGTCGGGGATGGCCCGCCCCCTCCACGAACGCCCCCCCAAAGTCTCCCACTGGGGGTGAAGATAGGACTCGGCAACCCGACCAAGATCAGTTCCCCTGGAGAAAAATGGCTCCAGAGCGAACTGATTTCTGCAGCCACCGAATCGCTCGCTCACAACGTCACCGCCGGTCGCTCACCAAGTAGAATTTTTGCTCACGAGACTCCACAGCCTTAGAGGGAGCCTTGGTTGCCAGCTCCAGGTTGGGAAACTCCTGGAGACTTGTCAGCCGCTTTGGGGGAAAGGCAGGGGGACGCTTGAAGTAAAATAAGAAAGGATCCCATCCGGCAGTCCTGCTGATCGATTCCAGCCGCCTTTCTCATCTTTTTCATAGATTATTTCTTCTCTCTTTTTGGCTCCGCAGGAGAATTTGGCTCCGTCATGGAGGGCCAGCTCAGCCAAGACGGGGCAGTCCTGAAAGTCGCCGTTAAGACCATGAAGAGTAAGTAGCTGTGGGAGAAGGGCCCCGATCCTTCCTCCAGACCTCATCCCCTGCTTGTAACATCTGAGGTTACTGCCGCATTTCCAGGGACACTGCCTCTAAACAAAAGGATACCCCCCACCCCCCACCGGGGGCCTTGCGGAAACCTGGCCACCCTAGGTGGGACCTGGGGGACCCCCTGGAATTACAGCCCATCTCCAGACTACAGAGATCAGGTCCCCTGGAGAAAGTGGATCCTTCGGAGGGTGGAGTATAGCATTGTACCACTGAGGTCCCGGTCCTCCCCAGGCTCCACCCCCAAATCTCCAGGGCTATCCTCACCTGGAGGTGGCAACCTACCCCTCAGCCGCCGCCCCCCCTCCACTAGAGGCTGGGCTGCCCTGGCGTCCCTAATTCAGAAGCCCATAGAATACACATTCACCGTGGTCTGGCAAATCCCTCGTCCTTTTATCTTTCCCGGACGACCCTCCCCTGCCCCGTGCTGCGAAAAGAAGTGCCCCCTTCCCAGATGCCCGAAAGCCGCTGCCGGATGCGTGGAGGAGCTCCGGAACACACGCTCTCCAACCCGCTCTTTCTCACACGCTCTGGGGTCTGTGCCCGGGCCCTGCAAAAAAGGGGGTGGGTCCAGTGTTCCCTCTAAGCTGAGTCAGTGTGAGCTAGCTCACAGTTTTTATAGCCTCCGGCTCACACATTTTTGTCTTGGCTCAGGCAGGGATGGCTCCGGGGCAAACTAACGGATGCAGGGGCCCAATCGCTCGCTCACAACTTTATTGTCGGTAGCTCACAAAGTAGAACTGTTGCTCACAAGACTCCACAGCTTAGAGGGAGCATTGGGTGGGGTCCCCCAGCGCTCACGCCCACGCCCGCCTCTTTCTCCCCGCAGTCGCCATCTGCACCCGCAGCGAGATGGAGGACTTCCTCAGCGAGGCGGTCTGCATGAAGGACTTCGACCACCCCAACGTCATGAAGCTGATCGGTGAGATGAGAGGGACCGTGTGGGAGACCCTTTGAGCTGCGGCGTGTGAAGGGTTAATGCCAAGTGGGCCCTTCGGGCGTGGCCGGGGGGGAGGGTGCGTTGTGTCTGCGTCCCCCCTCCCGTGTCGCTTCTCCACTGTCCTGTCGCTAGGGTCCCAAACTCCAGGCGGACCCCTGGAGTTCTCCCGGGATTATAATCAGCAGGCCTGCAGCCAAGAATTTTTTTGTCTGGGGGGGCATTTCGATTTTTAAGGGGGCTGTTGAATTCCAGTTAATTAAATTAATCGGTCCTGCCAACCTAGCAGCTCGAAAGCAAGAAACTGCAAGTAGATAAATAGGGACCACTTCGGTGGGAAGGTGACAGCGTTCCGTGCGCCTTGGTGTTTAGTCATGCCGGCCACATGACCACGGAATCGTCTTCGGACAGCGCTGGCTCTTCAGCTTGGAAACGAAGATGAGCACCGCAACCCTAGAGTCGGACTCGACTGGCTTTCGAGCAAGGGAACCTTTACCTTTACTAAATAAATCAGAATGCCTGTCTTCAAAGGGGGGGTGGCTCTGAGCCTGTCTCTAGCCCTTCCTTTGAACTGACAGGGCAGCGAGCGCAATAGTGCCTAAGGGAAAAAAAGACCCCAGCTCAGGGGGCATTCAAATGCCTTTCGAGTTCCCTTCCACAGGGCGAGACGGCTTAGAAGGGCACTCAAGAGTGACGCCTTCAATACATCTCCCACAATCCCCCTTTCTGCTAACCCTGTCCTGCTGTAGACCACCTAGGTCACGGCGAGTCTTTCGAAAGCATTCCCATGAGCCTTTTAAAAATGCAAATTCATTTGGGGGCAGGGCTTTTGATTGAGGGGGCGGGCCCCCCAAATGCCCCACTGTTGCTACGGGACTGATTACAACTGGTCTCCAGAGAGCAGTCCCTCTGGAGAAAAATGGCTGCTTTGGAGGGCGGACTCTATGGCATTAGACCCCGCCCCCCCAGGCTCCATCCCCAAATCTCCAGGAATGTCCCAACCTGGAGTTGGCAACCGTATGCCAACTACGGCGTCCTGCCTTTGCTGAGCTTCCTCCCGTTCCCAAATTTCACCTCCCCTGGGCTCCGCCCCCCTTCCCCGCATTTCCTGGAATTTCCCACCATGGAGTCCTCAACCCGGCCTGTTGCTAAGGCTCGCCTCCCGATTTTATTGATGGGATCGTGGGGGAAGTGGGCCGAGGGGGGAGGCTTGGAGAATCTGGTTTGGTCCCGTGCCCCTGGGTATTCCGGGACAAGGTGGGTTTGCCCGGATGCCAGCACACGCTCACTCCGTTGCGGATTCTTGCAAGCCTTGTAGCATGGGAAACGGAAGAGAGGAAAGAGCCTTTGGATGGAGGG
The DNA here is from genome assembly GCF_001447785.1 of Gekko japonicus. Lineage (NCBI taxonomy): Eukaryota > Metazoa > Chordata > Lepidosauria > Squamata > Gekkonidae > Gekko > Gekko japonicus. The sequence goes on along the minus strand of NW_015176492.1, from coordinate 276,717 downwards.
GGGAAGGGGGACGGATGGATCGTCCCTGGGGAACAGGCCCAAAAGTGACAGGGAGGAGAGGGGACTTGGGAAAACAGATGTTGGCACAGAGGCTGGGAGCTCTGACGAGGATGGGGCCTTGCGGGGGCGACGGAGGGAGTGGGTGGGGGGCTTCGGCTGATGCAGAAGGCCGCTTTTACGGCCTTCCTCCCGGAGTCTCCCTGGTTCCCTCTTTGGTTCACATTAAGGAAAGACGGCAGTAAATAAATAACATTCAGCTAGAAGGCCTGTGGAAAGCAGATGTCCTCCACTCCGAGGGCCCCAAGGCAGGCAGTTTTCCTTGGGAAGCCCTGGGTAAAGTAGGGGGCAAGAGGGGACTTGGGGGTCAGCTGCTGGGCTAACTCGAGAGAGGCTCCCTCCTGATTTCCCCCTCCCTGTCTTTATCCACCGAGGAGTTTTGGGAGGGATAGCCGAATACACAACCAAGGCTTGTCCATTCCTTCCTTGAAACCGAGAAGACTTTGTACTTTGACCCATAGGTTTCCATTCCCAGGCTTGGCGAAAGGACCCCCAGAGGGTCTTGGCTCTTTCCCAGCCCGTTTTCTCTGATGCAAGGGTGCCCAACATGGTGCCCGGGGGAACCACAGCCCCCACTGATACTTTTTCTGGCGCCAGGCAAGTGTTGTTAGAAAGTGGGCGGGCCCAGGTGGAGCTTTCCCCCAGCAAGGCTTCTGATTGGCCTTTGGAGATCTCATTGGCTGTGCAGATTTTTAAATATTTTCGCTTTGGCACCAGATGCCACCGCAGCGCAAAAATCTTCACTGTGTGACTGAAGGTAAGCCATGGCAGCCTTTGTAAGACTGGCACTGCCCCCTTTGTGCAGCCATTTTGTGGCAGCTGTTCTGTGGCTGCGTCCACTGCACTAGGTCAGAATTCCAAAGGTGCACAGGGTCAAAAAGGTTGGGGACCCCGCCTCTAATGAATAGCTGGGGGTGGGACCTGCAGGGTTCCCTTTTGCTTTCAGTCCAGAATAGGGTACTCACGGGTTCACACAGTAGAGATGAGTGTATTCCAAGCGTCCCTTTATTAGCAAGGAGATACAGGGATGGGAGCAACTGGTTTCAGGACATGGGAGCTCAGGCAATCTGCAGTTCTAACTAGCAAACAGAACTAACCAGCAGGAACTCCACCCCCTGGGACTAAACCAACACACACACACACATATCAGAGGGGGGAAGCAGACCGTTCCATTGTAATACATACAATAAATGTATCCTGGGACTTAAAACCCTGATAATCTCCATCCTGGCTTGCTTTTCTGTCTTGGCCACAGGAGTCTGTTTACAGAACACAGAAAGCGAAGGGTACCCCTCCCCGGTGGTCATTTTGCCCTTCATGAAACATGGAGACCTCCACAGCTTCCTGTTATACTCCCGGCTCGGGGAGACCCCACTGGTATGTAATCTCACCACCACGATTAACCACCACGATTAACAACTATTACAGCTCGTAGAGCCTGGTTCCTGGTTGGCTATCGACAGCCTAGGTGCGCCAATTATACTGAAGATCAGTTAACTGGATATCTAACCAACTATGGAGTGTATTCGTACGGAAACTGCCATCGTTATGATATCAAAGAACACAGCTTGCATTTTAATATTTAATATGGTATTGTTTTAATTGACACGTTTTTAAGTGTTTTATGAAACTTTGAGTATTATTATGGATTTTATCTGCGTAAGCCGCCCTGAGCCTGCTTCGGCAGGTAGGGCGGGGTATAAGTGGGGGAAAATAAATAAATAGATGAATCGCTTTGGAACAGGTATAGGAAATTAATTGATGGTGTCCACAGACTGGCCACTAGAGGGGAACAAATGGCGGTCTTTGTTATTTGTTTTCCAAAACTCTCCTAAAAAGGAGAGAATTTTATTGCTTTTATAATTTTCAGAAAAGAGGGAGAGTATATAGAGGGATTAAGAATAGTGGTGAGTGATGATAAAATTAGTATATTAATCTTTTGTTAGTAATATTACATTCTGTGGCTTCTTCTGCGTTTGACTGATCTTCCTTCTTTATCTGTTAAAAGAAAAGGTGTTAACTATTTTAGTAATGTCCTTTCGGGTTATTATTAGTATTGTCCTTTAATGCGCTTTCCAGAAAGTTTGCCAGATATTGGGGTGTTTCCCTTTTTTGTCTCTCAAATTGTAGGGTGCGCGCCCTACAGCTCCTTCTTCTTCCGGTTCCTTGTCCCCCCTCTCGGAACTGCTGTCCTCCTCACTGCTAGATGCCATCCATGTAGCAAGTTCTGCTTCTTCCTCTGAACTGGATTTAAAGACTTCATCGTCATCTTCAGTATATTTGGATGCGAAATTATTGAGAAAGACACTTCGAAATGGGCATTTACTCGAGAAGTTCGTCTGTCTTCTGTCCACCTGTTCATCGACTATAAAAGACACATCATGAATATCATCTTCAGTGAAGATTGACTTACTTTTGTGTAAATTCATTTATTGTTTGTGCACACTTGCAGCAATCTTTGGGTTTATAGTACAGTTTTGTATTGCTGTTCCCCTAGGTATTTGTTGTGAATTTAACAACCACTTCGGCTGGCAGATTACTTTTCTTTGTAAAGTTAGAGTAGGCACAAATGGCGGTCTTTAGACATGCTACAGGAGGGGATTCTCTGCATAGGAGTCCAACAGGCATCCCCTCTTGGAGGGGGGGGATGATTTTTTTTGGAGGGGAGGCGCAAGATCCCCAAAGCAAACCCGCGCGCTCACGATAACAGCTGTGTTCTGCTTCCCCACCCCAGTACCTGCCCACACAGACACTGGTCAAGTTCATGACGGACATTGCTAGTGGGATGGAGTACCTCAGCAGCAAGAACTTCATCCACCGTGACCTGGCTGCCCGCAACTGCATGTGAGTGATCGGCACAGGGAGGGCGAGGGGCGCCGTGGAACCGACAGATGCAGGAGCTTAACGCTGGCTTGCTTTCATCCCCCCAAACCCCCTCTCACACGAGTATATCTCAGACTCACACACGCCTTCTTGGCCTCCAACAGGCTGAACGAGAGCATGACAGCCTGCGTCGCCGACTTTGGCCTCTCCAAAAAGATCTACAACGGGGACTATTATCGGCAAGGCCGTATCTCCAAGATGCCCGTCAAGTGGATCGCCATCGAGAGCCTGGCGGATCGTGTTTACACCATCAAGAGCGATGTGGTGAGCTAACCAATGGGGGGGGCGCTGTTGATTCCTCCCGCCCTGCTTCCCTTACAAGCCAATGAGGAGGTTGGCTTGCTATCCTGCTGGACCAATGGGAAAAGGTGGATTCTGGCTTGATACTTGACTGATGGTCTTTCCCCTAGTTTTGGATCAACGTCCCATATTCAGAGGTATACTGCCTCTGAACATGGGGGTTCTGTTCAATTGTCATGGCTAACAGCTGCTGATAGACCCCCCCGTGTTCTAACTGCTTCCTTGTAGTGGTCGTTTGGCGTCACCATGTGGGAGATAGCAACGCGAGGCCAGACACCGTACCCCGGTGTGGAAAACAGTGAGATTTATGACTACCTGCGCCAAGGCAACCGTCTCAAACAGCCAATCGACTGCCTAGATGGCCTGTAAGCACCTTCTGTTTCTCTGGCAACCAGGGGTCGTTTCGTAGAAAAAGAGCTAGGGGAACTCATTAGCATATGCCACACCCCCTGACATCACCAGAAGTGTGTCATAAGGCCACACCCCCTGACATCACTGGAAGTGTGTCATAAGGCCACACACCCCACCCCAAACGGTCCCGGCCGCCGGCGGTGGACCTGCAAGGCCAGCGGGAGTGCAAGGAAGCCCCGCGAAGGCCCTCCCTGGCCCCAGGCAGGCAGGGGTGGGGAAAGGCAGGGAGGAAGCAACTTACCCTCTCTCTTCTCCTGCCTCCTCCTGGCTGAATGAGGGCTGGAAGCGGGGCGGCCAGAAGCAGGGGGCGGGGCTTCATTGTGTGCCCCGCCCCCCATACCTCACCCGGGGGAACTGCGATCCCCCGCGATCCCCCCCGAAATGACCTCTGCTGGCAACAAGCCCCAATTCTGAAAGCCCTCGATCAAGGTCCCCGTCTATCTATCATGAGATATTCCCACAATGCATTGCAAGAGTGGTCCATAACCATAAGAACATTTCCAGAGATGAACAGGGGCTCATATGAAGCCTCCTGTACAAATGACAAGCTCTAGGGCAAGCCGCAGCTCTAATAGTTTTGCTGTTAATTTGGGAGGGATATGTGGGTTTCCGTGGTTGTGTTCCGCCATTGTTCCCACTTTCTTTCCAACACAACACAGCAAGCCCCTCCAATTAACCCCAGAACTGGGTTTCCTGCAGCCCCCGTTTCCTTCCAGTCGATCTCGTCGATCTCGTCTTTTTCTCCCCTCGACCACTCTGACGTGTACCTGCAAGACATATCATATGCAGTCAATTGAATGCATGCGGGTGGCAAGATTCCTTTTTGGGGGCTGGGTGTCAGTCAATCTTTCTAAGCACCCATGCGCTTCGGCAAGGTGGAGGGGAGATAACGAGACGGAAACAACCGGAAGGACCTTCGAGTGGCAGCGAGACCCTTTACGTGCCACGGTCTTAACCAAGTTGGCCTATCGAAACAGACGAATCGTGGGTCCCCAGGACACCGGTGCCGATCTGAAAATAAGAGCTGATCATCTGGAACTCCAAAATCTAGAGAGAGATGAGAATGAGATTTTTTTTTATCAATCAACCCCATATCATTGTTAGGGGCGACTCCAGTGAGGAGAGCCAAGTCTCCTTGCTGCTGATCATACGTGTCTCGAACGGATCCAGCGGCAGAAGCTTTCGGGGGGGGGGGTTCCCTACTGCAGACCACCTCCCCCCACACCTAGGGTGGCTGCATTCCAGACCCTTACGAAAGATCCCATCCGTAACTTCTCTCCATCTCCCTGCACCATGCAGATACGAACTCATGATGAGCTGTTGGGCCCTCAACCCACGTGACCGTCCCAGCTTCGAGGTCCTGCACGGGGCCCTGGAGAAGATCCTCAAGTCCCTCCCTCCCGCCAAGGACCCCGAAGAGATCCTCTACGTCAACATGGACGACGGGGTGGCGGCTGAGGAAGTGGAGCTGGGGGCCGTCGGGGGCCTGGGCGCTGAGGAGCCCCCCGCCAAGCAGAGCCAGGCCCTCAAGCCTGCCGTGACGATGGCCGAGGTGCACCCTCCCCAGGCGGTCGGCCGCTATGTGATGTGCCCCACCCCGCACGAGAGTACCCGGCTGCTGACTGATAGCCCCAGCCGTGCCGCCACGGAGGAAGGGGCTTGACTTAGACCCCACAGTTGGAGGGAAGGGAGGTTACAAGCAACCCTACCGCCAGAGTCCCCATAGCGTTCGGAAAGCCCCACCTCTGTGAGGAGGGGTTTTGTTGGACACCCCACAAACCTATCACCGCCCCCTCTTTCCCAGAACGAACCACTACCCCCAGGTCGTCTGGCCGCACTTTCCCTTCAGGGGTGATATCTGGGGGCTTCCTCCCCCTGGACGAACCTCTCCCCTTTTATGGGTGGGCTTCAAACCACTGAGTCCTTGCGGACGACTTCCTTCCCTACCCGCACCCCTCGCCAGTCCTTTCCAACACAAACGTTGGAGGTGCACGGAGAGTCCTTCTCAGATCACAGGGGGAAAGGGGTCCAGCGGGAGGGCACGACGGGTCACCTGACACAACTCGGGTTGCCCCTTTCCCCCTCCCCACACGTAAAGGGGACGCCGCAACCTCTGCTCTGTGGTTCCATTTTAGCTGGCTGCCACCCAGCTAAGGTGAACGAGGGTGGCCGCCCTCCCGTTTCTCTGCTGGCCCCATTCCTGCATCTTGATACGCAGCGGCCTGTCCGGGAGCTGCCAGGCTTCCGCAACCGCATTTCTGCATCCCCGGCTGCTGTTCAAGCACGGGAGTGGGGCCAGAGCGAAGCCAGCCACCCGACACCAGGTGCTCTTGGCATAGCCAAACGAGAGCCGTACGGGCCTTCCTCCCCTTCGGCTCTCTCTAGTCCCTTCCTTTTTTCACTGCCAGCTGTTCCACTGCCAGGACAACCCTACCCGCCCACCCGAAGCTGGCACAAACCTGGGCCGGCTAAGGGTCGTGGCGACGGAGGTACGGGGAACTCGGGTCTTCCCCGCAGCCGCTTCCCTCCCTTCCACCCCCTAGTCTCGGGAGGTGGCTGCGATACAGGGAAACGCTCTGTGTACGCTCAGATGCACTCTTCTTTTTTTAACTATTGCTTCTCAGGAGCCACCACCACCCCCGGCCCTCTGAACAGAACACATACGGGGTTCTCCCCGCAATGATTATTTCGCTGTTAGATTCAGCAGCCAGAAGACGGCGTGGCCCCCACAGCAGAGCCGGGCCTCCTGAAAGCTTGGGATCCTGTTGGCCCTGAGGCCAGCATGCCGAAAGGCACAGAAGCCATATCCAAGCGGGAGTCTCAGAGCGGGGCCACGAGAGGTCCGGACATCTCCTTCTCCTCCCCACCGCGCATATCATAGGTGGGTGAATAGCTGCCCTCTCCCAGCATCCACACTCAGCTAGGCTGCAGCCTGCCCGGTAGTAGCAAGGTTAGCTCAAACAATGCTGGAAACGTTACGGTTGTCATATCCTCTCTTTCTCCCTCCCCAAAGCAAAAGCAGGACAGACAGAGATTCAACAGGTCTCCTTGTCACTGCATCCCAGTGCTGGGGAAGCCTTACCTGTTGGACGCCTGTCACGCAGCCACTGAGACAAGCGGTGGCCTGTAATCAACCTCTCCCCACCCCGCATTCAGTTAGACGTGGCCTGAAGTCCCCAGGTCTCTAAAGCGGGTCCCGGCCATCTCTGACCACACAGGACTTCCTTGACGTGAACCATATAGTATTTGCAGACCCCGGTCCAGTGTTTCGACGGGGCTTGCACGGGAATCCTGGTCAGCCTCCGTTTGTGCCTTTTGATCTGTAGCAAAACCACTCGTTGCCTTATGGCACACGCCAACAATTGCCAAAAGTCCCTTCCCCTGGAATGTCACAGCTGCTTAGAAGAAGGGGAAACCGCCACCTTATTTCAGGAGTACAGGCCCTTTTGGTTCTGTAGATCAGATATGCAGAGTCCCTCGACGGGGGAATTTTGCATCTAGAAACATGCCCCTCACTGCTCACGTGCCCTCTCACAGCCTGGCCGCTTAAGAGCTCATCCGCACATTCTTATCTTGGGCCTTGCAGCCGTTCTTGTCCCCAAAAGTCCCTTTCCCTGGAATGTCGCAGCTGCTCAGAAGAAGGGGAAACCGCCACCTTATTTCAGGAGTACAGGCCCTTTTGGTTCTGTAGATCAGATATGCAGAGTCCCTTGACTGGGGGATTTTGCATCTAGAAACATGCCCCTCATTGCTCACATTCCCTCTCACAGCCTGGCCCGCTTAAGAGCTCATCCGCACATTCATATCTTGGGCCTTGCAGCCGTTCTTGTCCTGTATACTTTGACGATGTGAAAACAGCTTGCGTCAGCAATTGTACCAGGATGCCTCGTTCTCTCTTACCATGTCTGGCGATTTCCCAGCAAGGGAAGCTAAGCCAGAAGTTGATTGCACACAGCGCGGGTCACTCTGGCCGCAAGGAGAGAATCGCCTTTTCAGAGAGGGGACAGCCCCTGGAAAGATGGATGATCGCGCATGATGCACACATCCCTGTGGCTTTTGCCTCTGGCAAGCAGACCGAGAATGGGTTGGGTCACTGCAAAAACCAACCAACCTGTCCAAACGGAATGGGACAAAACCGTGCTTAAAACATTTCCCAGCAGAGCCACCTGAAGATGTGAGAGCCACACATGGTGTGCACTCTGGTGGTGCCAACTTGTTCTGTGGTCTTAAGACCTAGCTAGACACGACAGCAGTATGACCTGAATTGTGTGGCACAGCTATCAAGTGGTCAATGTGCACTGTGATCTTGAGCAGAGTTATACCTATTGGGGTTAACTGGTGTGGTTAGCCCACTTCCCACTAGTTATCAGAGTGCTTAAATAAAGCTACAAATGCAGCAGCATTACTTTACCAGGTTACTCAGCTTACAAAACTACACGGAGCCACGCTGCAAGTTTAGGAGAGAAACACTTCTCTCTTTATTTGAGAAGTACACTTTTGGGTAGGAAAGATGGAAGCAAATGGCGAGGGGGCCGTCTGCCTCAAGGTGCCAAGAGAGGACAGCATGTCATCTCTCTTGGTGCATGCAGGGAGAGAGTTCGTCATCATCTGAGAGAGTGAACAGAAGGAAGGAAGTTGTCCCAGAGAGCACAATCTACTTTTCAAAGGGGACAGTGGCAGAAGAGTAAACACAGGAAGAAAGGTCAGTGTGCCCATCTAGCTATCCAGTCTCTCTTGCCAATCTACCTATCCAGTCTCTCTTGCCACGAAGTCTGGAGGCTGAGGGAGGGACATCACATCTGGAACTTCCAACAGTACCTTTCACAGCCCAGGGATTTCAATGGATTTAGAAAGGTATAACCAGGGGCTTTTTTGTAGAAAAAGCCCAGCAGGCACTCATTAGCATAATAGGCCACACCCCTGACAGCGCAACTCATTGGCATATTAGGCCACACCTCCATGCTACCAGAAGTGTGGCCATCCAGCCACACCCACCTTTTTCTTCTTATTGTTTACTTTGTTGTCAAAACCCAGGGCCTTTTTTTGTAGCAGGAACTCCTTTGCATGTTAGGCCACACACCCCTAATGTAGCCAATCCTAATGAGTTCCTGCTGTTGGGTGTGGCCTATTATGCTAATGAGTTCCTGCTGTGCGTTGCAAACTCGGGAGCCAGCCAGAACTCCGTTCCTGTGCGTTCCTGCCCAAAAATAGCCCTGGGTATAATTCTGTTTAGCATGGCGCAGCCCATGAGGAATATGCCCCTTCCTTCCTTGGCTGTTTTTGCCCCTGAAACCACCTGTCTGGCTGTGTTTCTCCCACCGTGGTCTGCTTCCAGTCTCAGATCGTGCCTGAAAGGGATGGGATGCAGGCGACAGAAGCTATGAAGGGGAAGGGTAACCCGCCCACCACTCCTAAGCTTTACTGCTGTATGTCAGACAGGGCCAGTTCCCCAAAACAGTACCATAAGCAGCTGATCGGCTGGTCACAATAAGGAAGGTGCTCAGCTCTGGCACCCAGCCTCCAGTCGCATGGAAGGTGAGTGACTATCCCTTCCTGGACCTGCGCTTCTTCCTGCTGGGTACTGCGGGCAACACCACCCGACCTCAGCTTGGACCCGGCTAGCGATGGCACAGGAAGGGCCGTCAAAATACCTTGAACCAGCCTCAGGGTTAGGACCATTCCGCACCACAGGTCTGTCGTCCTCGTGTCCGGCGAAGGCCTGGATTTGCAGTGCGCTTTGCCAAAAGTAGCCTTGGCCGGGACCCCCAACTTGCACGGACTGTTCGAAAGAAGGGGAAGGGGAAACTGCTTTTCACTTTTGGAAGAGAGATGGCCCTTTTTCAAATCAGATTTCGCACGAGTGCCGTTCAGGTGTGAAATCATGTTTTCCATTCGGGGTTGCCTTCAGTCTTTCCCTTTGGATGACGGAAGGAAAGGATGAATGGGAGAAATTGGGCGCTTTCCATAAAGACTGTAAGACTGAGGGGGTCTCTCCCTCCTCATCCCCGGCCTTCAAGTGCTCCTATGCTAAAATAAAAGATCTTTTCTTTCGCTCTGCTGTATCGTGTGTACAGAACAGCCAAACTATTTTTCTCCCTAGGGACTCTTATTAATATTTTTTATACAAATGTATATACTTCTTTTTACAAAATGTATATTAAATGTTTTTTTTTTCACCCCCTTTTGTACAAAAGCACATGTTTCCCTCTCAGGGCAAGGTCTGTTTTTAGAGAAAGAAAGAGAGAGAGCTCTTTGATATATTTTGCTTATAAATAAAAGCTTTCTTTAAAAAAAAAAAAAAAGAGGTTTGGAACTTGATTTAATTTCTCGGCGAAAAGGAAACCAAGGTGGGAAGGCTCAAAGCTTCATGCTGGAACACATGCTTTGCGTAGATGAAGTCCAGGGTTTTAGTCCTATGAAAAGGTTTTGGTTTTAATAATGGCACAGCTGTTCCTCAGATGTTGCCTGTAATCCAAAAGCCTAGAATTAATATATGCCTTCCACTGTGGGCGAAATTGCATTTTCGCAATGTGTTTGAAGAGCAAAATTTCGTGGCTGTGAAAATTAGGTTCGGCCGGATCCCCGGCTATCGCTCTGTGAGGAAGTATGGTGTGTGATAGCATAGGACATAGGTATTAGCCAGTAGGCACCCACGATAACGGTGGTGCTGCTGACCAATCTCAGGCTGTGTGCTGGGCAGGGGTCATTTCGTAGAAAAAGAGCTAGGGGAACTCATATTAGCATAACTCATTAGCATATGCCACACCCCCTAACATCAGGGGCCCAGCGGTGGACCTGCAAGGCCAGCGGGTCATTAGCATATGCCACACCCCCTGACATCAGGGGCCCGGCGGTGGACCTGCAAGGCTGGCGGGAGGGGGAGGAAGCCCCGCCAAGGCCCTCCCTGGCCCCAGGCAGGCAGGGGTGGGGAGAGGCGGGGAGGAAGCAACTTACCCTCCCTCTTCTCCTGCCTCCTCCTGGCTGAATGAGGGCTGGAAGCGGGGTGGCCAGAAGCAGGGGGCGGGGCTTCATCATGTGCCCCGACCCCTGCCCCTCACCTGGGGGAACTGCGATCCCCCACGTTCCCCCCCGAAATGACCTCTGGTGCTGGGAGTCCCATCTCAAACAGCAAATTTCACCCCAGAATATACAATCCCCTGAATGTTCACTCCTGCTTTCATTCTGACGAAGTCATCTATTTGCTGGCACCAGGCGGGATAGAGTGGTTCTTTCTTTCCTGGAGTACTTTACAGACAAGATGGATTCACTCTGCCCAGCAGTGTCAAGGAGCAGAAGCGGGTGGCCATCTTAGATTTTCAGCTGCAGTGGCTAAAAGGGTCAGGATCAATGTTCCCTCTAAACTGGGTTAGTGTGAGCCAGCTCACAGTTTTTTAGCCTCTAGCTCACACATTTTTATCTTAGCTCAGGAAGGATG
>NW_015176492.1:244208-265362 GCF_001447785.1 Gekko japonicus | reverse complement strand
GGTTCCCTTCCGGAATATATTTGTCATTTCATACACAATCGCTTCTGTCCCATTTAGGAAACGGGGCTGAAGCGTTTTACCTGTCAACCGCTTCCAAGTACTCCTCAGTTCCCTCTCCCGGTTCCGATGCGCTTTCCCCCGCCTTTTTTCGCCCGTGCAGGCGATCTCCGACTTTTTCTTTTGGAACATTTGCTTTATAGCGCTATAAAGCTATAACGGAATAGCATTATATCAATCCCATTGGAATGCATGGAGTGTTTTGCTATACTGCTATAGCGCTATAGCGCTCTAAAGCGAACGTTAAAAAAAAAGCCGGACATCACCCGCATGGGTGAAAAACAGCAGGGGAAAAAGCAGTGCAGTCTGAAATGGCAAACAGCTTCAAATCCAGCTCTTTACCGGAAGGGGAAAGCCCTGTGTGAAATGGCAGCCCTATACCAGTTCACTTCAAAACGGATCATTACCAGCTTGAAACCGGGTGAAACTGGGTAATGTGAAATTGTTTTCTGTCCTCGTTGTGGTACAATAAGGTACCTGGCAGGCCCAAGAGGTAGGAATAGTTTCTATTAGCTATTTCCACACAGCCTGTAATTGGATGACATTTTGCTTCAACTAGACGTGACCCCCCCCCCCCTTGGTCATGATGGGGTAGGACAGTATATATGTCCTCTATGGGTCGAACCATGGAGGAAATCTTGTGTCCGCCCTAGGGGATAATACTATTTAGGTTTGAACCAGAGGATGCTAAGGCTCAGACCACGCGGGATGACGCAGGTGTGCTCGAACGCCAAACATGTCACTTGCTCTTCAAAAGGCCCCAAATCTAGATCAGGCCTGTGGTGCTCAGGAAAGGGAAGTTAACTTTTCCCACATGTGTTGTTTCCCCAAATGGAAATCCCTCCCTGGCTGCTTTAAGCGCCGGCAGGGTAAAAAGACAGGCACCTGTTATTCAGCTGGTCTTCTCCCGTAGTGGGGCTTACAGCAGCTATGAGGGGCGTTTTCAATTGCAGAAATTATAAAAGAGGAAGAAAGAGTTAACCTCCCCTTTTTGGCCCTGATGCAGGTGGTGGTGGTGGGGAGTCACACGTCTGGAGTTGCAACTCAGGGCGCACCAGTCCGTACAGTGCAACTTGGTTCCTAGGCCGCCTGGAATTTTCTGGGGCAGCCCCCATTCCCAAATGTGATCTCCCGACTATCCTAGTGCGGTGCCCTTTCTAGTGATCCCAGACAGAAGAGGCTGTTTATTCCTGGAGGCCAGTCTTGCGTGGCTGCAAACTTCACACTGTCATGACCATCACCACCACCCCACCACCCCCGTCAATCAGGCAGAGGAGAAAATCCCGTCAATGGCCACATTCAGGGTCTGCCCTGCTCTAATTGTCGACGGCTTGATTCAAGTGCACGGGAGAACAAAGCGGCCCATTGAGGCGGGCGGGTGTCTTCCCCACAGACCCCTCCCTCGTAATCTGGGGGGGGGGAAGGGATTAAGCTCGTTTGCAATTGTCCCGAGCCAGGAGGCTAAACCTCCATGAGGAAGACGACAACAACCATCTCTCTGTTCCCTGACAGCCTCAGAGAGGAGAAAAGGGTTCGCGGCGAGGGCGTTTCAGAAACAGAAACAGAGGCGGATCAAGTCCGGAACTGGTGCTCACCGATTGCACTGTGTTCGATTTATGCCTCCTCTTTTTTCAGGGGACGGTTTGCTCTCTGAACAGAGCCAGTTTGGTGTGGTGGTTAAGTGCACGGACTCTAATCTGGTTCGATCCCCCACTCCCTCACTTGCACCTGGCTGGATGACCTTGGGCAAGCCGTAGTTCTGATAAGAGCTGTCCTTGAAAAAGAGCAGTTTCTGTCAGAGCTCTCTCAGGCCCACCTACCTCACAGGGAGTCAGTTGTGGGGAGGGGAAGGGAAAAGAGATTATAAGCCGCTCTGAGACTCCGAGTGAAGTTGTTGTTGTTCAGTCGCACAGTTGAGTCCGACTCTTTGCGACCCCATGGACCAGATCACGCCAGGCCTTCCTGTTTTCCGCCGTCCTCTGAAGTTGGCTCAATTTCATGTTCGTTGCATCTATGACACTGTCTAACCATCTCATCCTTTGCCGTCCCCGTCTTCTTTGACCTTCAATCTTTCCCAGCATCAGGGTCTTCTCCAGTGAGGGCTTCCTTCTCATTGGGTGGCCAAAGTATTTGGGCTTCAGTTTCAGTAACTGGCCTTCCAGGGAACAGTCAGGGTTGATTCCTTTTAGGATTGACTGATTTGATCTTCTTGCAGTCCAAGGGACTCTCAAGAGTCTTCTCCAGCACCCTAGTTCAAAAGAATCTATTCTTCGGCGCTCGGCCTTCCTTATAGTCCAACTCTCGCAGCCATACATGACTCCTGGGAATACCATTGCTTTGACCATGCGGACTTTTGTTGGCAGGGTGATGTCTCTACTTTTTATCATGCTGTTTAGGTTCGCCATCGCTTTCCTCCCAAGGAGCAGGTGTCTTTTAATTTCATGGCTGCTGTCACAGTCTGCGGTGATCTGGGATCCCAGGAACGTGAAGTCTATCACTACTTCCATGATTTCCCTTCTATTTGCCAAGGAGTGATGGGGCCGGATGCCATGATCTTAGTTTTTTTGATGTTGAGCTTCAAGCCCACTTTTGCGAAGGGTGGGGTATAAATCCAATCTCTTCTTCTTCTTCTAACAGCTCTATTCCCCCAACTGCTTCCCATTCTCTAGTGATTCTGAGGTGAAAAGTCTTTGAATGATGGGTGAACACCACCTCCTGGTGGCAGGCAAGCTCTTCGAACAAGACTGACCTCACAAAGAGAGGGGTTTCCCTCTTGGCCCACCAGACAGGCCCTACCGGGATAGCGCCACCATTTTTATGAGGAAAGGGGAACACACAAGGAATAAACTAGAGTGTTCTCCATGATGCGTCCTTGTATTCAGTTCCTTCCGCCATGTTCTTTCATAAGAACATAAGAGAACATAAGAGATGCCAATGTTGGATCAGGCCAAAGGCCCATCCAGTCCAACACTCTGTGTCACACAGTGGCCAGAAATACCAGTGCCATCAGGAGGTCCACCAGTGGGGCCAGGACATTAGAAGCCCTCCCACTGTTGACCCCCCCAAGCACCAAGATGACAGAGCATCACTTGCCCCAGAGCCCCTATCTATACCTTGTGGGTAATAGCCACTGATGGACCTCCAACCCGGATGACTTCTGGAAGAAGAGGAAGAAGAAGAAGAGATTGGATTGATAACCCGCCCTTCACTCGGAGCCTCAGAGTGGCTTATAATCTCCTTTCCCTTCCCCTCCCCACAACAGACACCCTGTGAGGTGGGTGGGGCTGAGAGAGCTCTTGACAGAACTGTCCTTGAGAGAACAGCTCTGACAGAACTACGGCTTGCCCAAGGTCATCCAGCCAGGTGCAAGTGGAGGAGTGGGGAATCAAACCCGGTTCTCCCAGATTAGCGTCCGTGCACTTAACCACTACCCCCAACTGGCCAGACTGGAACAGCCGGAAGTGGAGGAGCACAGTGAGCAAGACTTATATCCCACTTCTCCAAATAGATTTTGCTTTCAAAGTAAATATGTCAGTCCTTTTTTTACAAACATCCACCTCAAAAAGTGCAGTTAAGTCGTCTTCACACCTAGGAGGACAGAATGGAGATCCTCGGTTTGCTTCCCACAATTAGAAAAGACACCATTGGACATTTATCTGCCATGTGGACATATTTATTGCTTTATAGCTGTTGACCTTAGAGGAGCTGCCGGTGGCTCAAGTGGTTAAGACGCTGAACTGCAGGCTGTGGAAGGTCAGTAGTTCAGGCTCGAGACCCGAGTGTGCCGCATGACGGAGTGAGCTCCCGTCTCTAGTTCCAGCTCCTGCCAACCTAGCCGTTCGAAAGCAAGAAATTGCAAGTAGATAAATAGGTACCACTTCGGTGGGAAGGAAACAGCGTTCCGTGCGCCTTGGTGTTTAGTCATGCCGGCCACATGACCATGGAAATGTCTTCGGACAGCGCTGGCTCTTCGGCTTGGAAACGGAGATGAGCCGTAGAGTGGGATTCGACTGGCTTTCGAGCAAGGGAACCTTTACCTTTTTAGCTGTTGACCTTATAACCTCAGCTTGTTATTTTGGACTTTGCATATCTTAATCATCATCATGTTACATGTTAATTTCCCTCTCTATAAGTGTGAACCTTGCACACCATTCAAATATATTTGGAAAAGTGTGCCTTGCACACTAAAGCTCATACCTTGAATACACCTTTGTTGGTCTGAAAGGTGCCACTGGACTCTAATTTTGTACAGGCATAATGTGTGTTCACTGTAACATGAGAACAGGGCTAAAGAAGGTGTTCTTTTGAAGCGGGAATACATCAGGAAGGTTTTTGGAGACTATGCTTAGAGCATCACCCATTTTTAAAAAATGAACCGTCGTCTTTAAAGAGCTGCAAATTCCAAAAGAAAAATCCCACACTTCAGGAGAGTTGAGAAATCAAACAGGGTGTGGAAGCAAATTTAGAGTCCAGTGGCACCTTTAAGACCAACAAAGCTTTATTCGAGGTACGATCTTTCGTGTGCGTGCACACTTTTTCAAATAGGGTGTGCAAACGGTAGAGGAAAACCTGCTTAGATAAATCATCTGTTGCCATTTCAAAGGCCTCAACATTGATCGCTCACCAGCCTCGCCCACCCACTGCTAAGGCTGGTCAGACTGCCACCGGGCGGACCGTGGATCCCATTCGGCATTGTGTGTGCACCGGGATACTTCCAGACAATACTTTTCCCGTGGAGCAGGTGTGGCCTTCTGGAGACGTAATCCCACAACCTCACATTTCTTGTGCCACTGGAAATGGAAAAGGTGAGGCTTCATAGTGGTGTGAGGCAGAGGCAGGGTGCGTCAGCCCTGGCGCACAAGATAGCACTAAATTCTTGTGACCTTAATAGAGTCACCTGCTCAACTCTATAGCTGTCAAAGAGGGGACTGCCGGACCAAGGAATCAACAATTCTCCTGCTGCAGGGGAGCATTCAAAGCCTGGGACGCACCAATTGCAGCATCAAGCACTCTGTCCTTTTTGAAGATGCATAGATTTAAATATATTTACACACTGTTTAGTGTCTTCAATGCTCTTTAAGCATTGCAACAGAAAGGGTTTTTGGGGAGCAGGAATTTTATTTTTTCCAAGAGAACTGAGTCCTGTTGGCATCTTTCTTTACCTCCTACACTTCTCCTCTCTTTTGATGCAAAGAGGCGGACTCGACTGTGCGACTGAACAACAACAACAACAACACACTGTTTAGTGTCTTTAATGCTCTTTAAGCATTCCAACTGAAAGGGCCCTTGGGGAGCAGAAATTATATTTTTTCCAAGAGAACTGAGTCCTGTTGGCATCTTTCTTTACCTCCTACACTTCTCTTCTTTTTTTGATATTTTCACATTTGTGTGTCTGTGTGTGCACCCGCGCGCACCCACTTCTTTTCTTGAAAGGGAGTAGGAGTCTGGAAACAGATTTCAGTTCTGTTCTGGGTACAGCACAGCTGCCCCCTGCTGGCCAAGCATTTCCATTGCAGGTATGTTCTCAGAAACTGGACTGTGTGCTTTCCAATTAATGAACACAGCAATCCTATTTATCGTTACAATTGGGAGCCGGTCCCATTTAACACATCGGAGCTTAATTTTGAGTAAACACGGTATTGGGTTGTTCTGCCAATTTGTATGGATCTGCAAGTGAAGAAGAAGAATCGTAGAATCCCAGAGTTGGAAGGGGCCATACAGGTCATCTAGTCCAACCCCATGCTCAATGCAGGACTAGCCTAGAGCAGGAGTGTCGAACTCCTTTGTTATGAGGGCCCGGATGTGACATAAATGAGACCTTGTTGGGCCAGGCCACGTGTGTCATAAAATGTAACGCCAGGTAGCAGAGATATAAATTTTATAAAGGACACAAACACAAAGATTTTTTTTTTTACTTAACATAAAAACATGCTTAAAACATTAGGTCTGTAAGCTGCAAACCTACTTTTGATTTATTGACATTCACCACCAGGGGTAATTTTGTAGAAAAAGAGGTGCAGGAGCTCATTAGCATAACTTATTTGCATATGCCACACCCCCTGACCTCACCGGAAGTGTGTCAGAAGGTAAGACCCACCGCTCAGGCTCCACTGGACTGTTTTGGATTGCTAGCTATTGGGGGGGGGGCGTGCAGATCTGTCCTACTCCTCGCAGAGGAGGGAGAGCTTGTACCTGAATAAAACTTGGTCTTAAAGGTGCCACTGGACTGTTTTGGACCGGGGGACCGGGTGGGGGGCTCTGCAACTTACCTGGCTGCTTCTTGCTCTGACTGAGGGCTGCCGGGAGCAGGGGGTGGGGCTTGTTGCATGTGCCCGCCCCCTGGGCTCTTTACTGCCGGAGCTCCGCTCCTGTGTGCTCCTGCAGGAAATGACCCCCGAAGATCACACTGGCTAAAAGATTCAGCGCCACTGAATTTAACAACACTGACCGTGCAATCCAGTGTAGAGTAACTCCACTGAAATGGGATTCAGGTAGGTTGCCATGTTGATTGAAGCAACAGAACAAAGTTTGAATCCAGTGCCACCTTTGAGACCAACAAATAAACAGAAAGTAATAAATAAATAAATAAATAATTCTGGGTATGTGCACCCACACGCCTTCAGATACATTGAAACATCAACCATTACATGCTTCAATGTATCTGAAAGAGCGTCAATGCACAGGAAAGTTTATACCCAGGATTAAACTTTGTTGGTCTTAAAAGTGCCACTAGACTCTGACTTTGTTCCACGGAAATAAGCGCACTTCAACTAAAGGAATGGCACACAGGATGACGTTTGAGTCCAGTTGCATCTTAAAGACCAACAAAATTTTCCAGGGACTAAGCTTTCAGAAGTCAGCCACCTCCTGACCTGGATATAAGGGCTGACAGAATAATTGGTTTGAATCCAGACGAGCCTCTTGATATGGGTTTGAATAAAGCAAAGGCCCTGGTATTACAAAGATTGGGTGACACTGAATCTCAAAGCGATGAAGCGATGCTCCCTGTAAACTACAGTAGTTTGGAAACGCAGCCAAATTATACACCAGCTCCATACCTCTCAAATATCACAAGAGAATTCAGAGGTCATTTTGTACAAAAAGAGGTGCTGGAGCTCATTAGCATAACTTATTAGCACAACTTATTTGCATATGCCGCAGCCCCTGACATCACTGGAAGCGCGTCAGAAGGCAACACCCACCGCTCAGGCTCCACTGGACTGTTTTGGATTGCTAGCTACTGGGGGGGGGGGATCGTGCAGATCTGCCCTCACAGAGGAGGGAGCGATTGTACCTGAAGGCAGGCCAGGGGAGAGACTCTGCAAGTTACCTGGCTGCTTCTTGCTCCTCATGGCCCGACTGAGGGCTGCTGGGAGCAGGGGGTGGGCCTTGTTGCATGTGCCCGCCCCCTGGGCTCCTTACTGCCGAAGCTCCGCTCCTGTGCGCTCCCGCAGGAAATGACCCCTGCAAGAGATATAGATGGACCTTTTTGAGAATACACTTCGATGCATTCCCTTCCACAGTACTATTTGGCAGATTTTCTCAGTTGCCACTGCAGAAACGATATTGTCCTAGTTCTGGAAAAGTGATTGAATCTGTTACACATCTTCTCCTGCATTGTGAATTTTATCAAGAAGAAAGATTGCAATTAATTATTCCACTCCTCTCTAAATTCCTGCCACTGAAGTATTATTTGAAGTACTCTGGAAATATCTCTTAGAAGATCCGCAGAAATCTGTAACTTATGCAGCAGCAATTTTTTTTTACTATAGCAATTAGAAAGCGGAAATGTTTGGAAATACCATAATAGTTTTTTTGAGCTCTGAGTTTTATGAATATTAGATGGTTTTAAGAGATGCTTGTGATCTTATGCTGGTTTGTGACCGTAATAAACATTGACTGACTGGCTGATAGATCTTCATTGTATTGTATCTGATGAAGGCGGCGTCATGAAAGCTTATACCCTGGGAAATTTGTCTCTAAGGTGCTCCGGGCCTCATATTTTTTTTCTACTCGACACAGCTACCCACCTGAAACTACCCAAACAGGACTGCACTGCTGGTTTTGCAGTTAAGGATGCAGTTCTCTGCACACTCAGGAGCAAGTCCTGTGGCATTCAGCAAGATTTAAGTAGGTGAAGCGTCAGGTAGAAAAAGCAGGTATAGAGGGAAAGTTGGGTTACTAACCTCCAAGTGCGTTAGGCTTACCAGGTGCCTGTTAATGGTCAGCAAACTCCTGCTGATTGTTGACGATGCCCACTGTCACTCATCTGGTCAGTGGCTGGAAACAGGATGACAAAAAGAAGGGCCATGCTCTTTGTCACCACATGATGATGTCACTTCTGGCATGACCTGGAAGCAGTGGCATTGCACTGGGACAATGCTCTAGCACTTGCCCAGAAACTGCATAGAGTTTTGGGGCACGTGTGTGTGTATGGGGGTAATCCTGGTGCTACACCAGCACTTGCAGGATACACCGGAACTGACATCATTGCTCATCAACAGAGATCACCCCTCCCCCTACAGTAAGTACCTGCCTCCTCCCCCCAAGGGATGCCAACCCCCCCCCCCGGTGGAGGCAGGGGTCCCTCACCTGCCAGCTAATCCACAGTGATGAGGTCAGGCCTGGCAAAAACCCGACATTTCAGCAACATGCCTACATGACTTCAACATGCCCTGGAAATGACGCGGGCATGTTGGGGAGACACTCTGGTTTTCGGGCAAAAACTCTATGGTAGAAACTAATTCTACCATAGAGTTTTTGCCCCAAAACCAGAACGTCACTCTGATGTGCCTATGTCACGTCCGGGTCACACTGGCAGTCACGTGGGCAGATCACTGGAACATGCAAATGTAACCCATGCAGTTTTGTAGCTGTTAACAGCATACAGGGATCAGGCACGCCTGCTTTTGCCAATAGGTGGTGTAGCAATTAACTCCCTTTCCCCCCCCTTCTATACTTAGTTAATGAGCATGCTCAGTGCTTGTAGCCTTTCCTAAAGGAGTCTGGGTATTCCCAGCAGCCAGCCTGGCCCAGAAAGTGGCAACATCTTGGGGAGAGGCCTGTATAGACTTTGCTGTGTTAAGGCCTGCCTTGAATTATTGCAGGTAAATGCTGTTAACCAGTGTAAATATTAGAGATTCTTTCAAACAAAGGTGAAGTTACATCTTGGGGAGTTATTAAATGTTGGTTTGGGACTATTAAGATACTTAATAGTAATTTCATATGATTGTGAAAATATGTAATTTTATAGTTATTGATCCTTTTAAACATCTTCCTTAGTATTCTGTTTGCTAAAGCAGCCAGCAGTTCAGCCTGGCCCAGAAAGAGGCAACATCTCGAGGAGAGGCCTGTATAGACTTTGCTGTGTTAAGGCCTGCCTTGAATTATTGCAGGTAAATCCTGGAGTCAACTGAGAAGAGCTGCAGCATCCCAAGTACAGCCTGGAAACCTCATATGCTGTTCCCGTATCTGTGAGCTTACAACATATGGACCTACAATATTTGTATTATTTATGTGCTTAGCAGGGGTCATTTCCTGCAGGAGCGCACAGGAGCGGAGCTCCGGCAGTAAAGAGCCCAGGGGTTCTCTCCCGTCCTCTCTCTCTCTCTCTCCCCCCTTCCGCTCTCTGCACAGATCTGTGTGAGGGCAGATCTGTGCGTTCCCCCCTAGCTAGCAATCCCAAAAAGTCCAGTGGCACCTTTAAGGCCATGTTTTATTCAGGTACAAGCTCTCCCTCCTCTGTGAGGGCAGATCTGCGCATTCCCCACCATAGCTAGCAATCCAAAACAGTCCAGTGGAGCCTGAGCGGTGGGTGTTGTCTTCTGACACACTTCTGGTGATGTCAAGGGGTGTGGCATATGCAAATCAGTTATGCTAATGAGCTCCTGCACCTCCTTTTCTACGAAGTGACCCCTGGTGCTTAGTATTTTTTTCTGTTCCGTGCATCCTTGTGGATGCTGAAGATATCTGTACTCAGTAATATCCTGAAGATTCATTGCTATGAAGTAATAGCAACCAACCAAAAGTGAATGAGGATTTATATGAAAACCTCCATGCTTTGTTGATATAAAGAGTTTATTTTAAATGTTAAAGTGCATTGGTTGTATTGCCTCTTTTATGTCTGTGTTTAAGTACATGTGTAGTAACAGCAGTTACATATTCTTAATAACCATAGGTGGGAGTTCCGCTGTCAAAACCGACTGAACCTGCCCACTCTCCCTGCAGATATTAGGACCTTAGTGGGTTACACAAAGAAACTCCCAGCTCCCAGTAAGCTCGCCCCTCATCCCCCACCTGGCAACCCCACTCTCCTCCATCTCCCACTAGGTGCCACACTGGAGAGCTCCTGAAAGCACATCTGATCCCCAGGCTACAAAGATCAGTACCTCTGCTGCAAATGGAAACTTCAGAGCGCGGACTCTATGATAAATGGATGTCCTAGAATGCCATTGCAACTTAACTGCGGTCCCTCCCCTTCCCAAACGCCTCCATCCCGACAGCATTCCCAAATCTTCAGGGATTTCCCAAAGTGGAACTGGAAACCTTATGACCAGTGTTCCCTCTAAGCTGAATTAGTGTGAGCTAGCTCACAGTTTTTTAGCCTCCAGCTCACACATTTTTATTTTAGCTCAGGAAGGACGGCTCCAGAGCAAACTAATTTATGCAGTAGACAAATCGCTCGCTCACAACTTTAATGCCAGGAGCTCACAAAGTAGAATCTTTGCTCACAAGACTCCACAGCTTAGAGGGAACATTGCTTAGGACATGTGCAGAAATGCACCTTCCTCCTGCGTTTCTGCCTGCCCAGACTGCTGCAGAGCAAAGCCCAGCAGAGCCAGTCTTTAAGTGGCACTTTAAAAAAGGCCTGAAGCAGCACTATTTCTGTGGGCTTTTGGTTTCATTTTATTACTTTTATTAATGTGGTAATGAGGTGATTGTTTGTGTCTCACCCCCCATTGTATGTGTTTGTTTTTAAATGAGATTTTTGAAAAAGTACTCTGATTCTGACCACAGTTTAAAGGTGAGATATATTTTCCATAAATCAAATAAATTATCTAAATCCAAAAAAAAAACCCCAATTTTTTCCCCCACAAACGTCAGGCAATGAAAAAGACGCACCCCTAAGAGCTCCCGCCCCCCGCCGGGCTCAGCCAATGAAAATCCTGCATACAAATACCATTGGCAACGTCTACTGAAATAAAGTCCAGCCAATGAGGGGAAAAAAACAAGGGGGGAAAAATCACCTCGCAAACAAACAAATCCAAGGCTCAACCATTGGACAATCAGAAGGGAGGAAGACGTCTGATTGGCTCTCAGGAAGCTGGCCCAACCTCTCGTGTTCGTCAATCATTCACACACACACCGCCTCTTCTTTTCCTGACGGTTTCAAAAAGCCTCGAACCGAAGCGATCCCTCTTCAACCAATGAGCGAGCTCTTTCTAGCCCGGCTCCTCTCCGTGTCCAATCAGCGCCCCCTTTCCACAGCCTGAGAACGAGCGGGAGTCGGAGGGAGAGGAGGGAGGGCGCGCCGGGGGGACGCGGCGCTCAATCAGAGGCAGCCTTACATCCTCGTCCGCGGCCGCCGGCCAATCGGAGGAGCCGTTGCACGGCGGCGAGGCCCCGGGACGGGAGGAGGGCGAGGGCGGCCATTTTGAGCCGGGCCCGGAACGGAGGCTCGATGGCCGGGCGGCCGCGACCCGACGGCGGCGACTGAGGCGGGGCGGGAGGGCCATGGATGTGCGGAGGCTGCGCGTCAACGAGTTGAAGGAGGAGCTGGCCCGCCGCGGCCTCGACACGCGCGGGCTGAAGGCCGAGCTGGCCGAGCGGCTGCAGGCGGCGCTGGAAGACGAGCAGGCCCCGGACGGAGCGCTGGATCCGCTGTCGGACGGACGCTGTAGGCTTGGGGAGGGGCGGGGCCTCCGCGGGGTATAAATGCCACAGAGAGCCCCGCCCCGCCAAAGCAGACTTTTCTCTCCCGGGGAGCGGGTCTCTGTCGGCTGGGGGTCAGTTGGGAAAGCGGGAGATCTCCAGGCCCCACCGGGAGGCGGCGGCGACCAATGTTCCCTCTAAGCTGTGGAATCTTGTGAGCAAAAATTCTACTTTGTGAGCTACTGGCATTAATGTTGTGAGCGAGCGATTTGGCTGCTGTATAAATTAGTTTGCTCTGGAGCCCTCCTTCCTGGGCGAAGACAAAAATCTGTGAGCCGGAGGCTAAAAAGCTGTGAGCTAGCTCACACTAACTCAGCTTAGAGGGAACACTGCCGGCGACCCGTGCTTCCTCTAAGTCTTGCGGGCGAAAAAATGTCTCCTTGGTGAGCTCCTGGCATTACAGGTGTGAGAGAGCGGGTTGCCTACTGCAGTGTTCCCTCTAAGCTGAGTGGGTGTGAGCTAGCTCACAGGTTTTTAGCCTGCGGCTCACACATTTTTGTGTTTGCTCAGGAAGGAGCAAACTAATTTATGCATCAGTCAAATCGCCAGCTCACAACTTTAATGCTAGTAGCTCGCAAAGTAGCATTTTTGCTCACAGGACTCCAGAGCTTAGAGGGAGCATTGGCTATTGCATCAGTGGGTTTGTGCTAGAGCCCCTCCTCCCTGACCTAAGGCAAAAATGGGTGAGCCGGAGGCTTAAAAAAACCTGTGAGCTGGCTTACACTCACTCAGCTTAGAGGGAACACGAGTGACCAGTTAACAGAGATCAGTTCCCCCCTGGAGGAAATGGCCGCTCGGGACGCCGACTTCTATGGTGTTACAGGCCCAATGTTCCCTCTAAGCTGTGGAGTCTTGTGAGCAAAAATTCCACTTTGTGAGCGACCGGCATTAAAGTTGTGAGCGAGCGATTTGGCTGCTGCATAAATCAGTTTGCTCTGGAGCCCTCCTTCCTGAGCTGAGACAAAAATGTGTGAGCCGGAGGCTAAAAAACTGTGAGCTAGCTCACACTCACTCAGCTTAGAGGGAACACTGGTTACAGCCCACCGATGCTCCCTCTAAGCTACGGAGTCTTGTGAGCAAGACATTTCTTGTTGGTGAGCTCCTGGCATGAAAGTTGTGAGTCAGCGGTTTGGCCGCTGTATAAATGAGTTGGCTCTGGAGCCATCCTCCCTGAGCTAAGTCGAAAATGGGTGAGCCGGAGGCTAAGAAAACTGTGAGCTGGCTCGCACTCGCTCAGCTTAGAGCAGTGATGGCGAACCTTTTAGAGACCCGAGTGCCCAAACTGCGACCCACAACCCACTTATTGATCGCAAAGTGCCAACACGGCCATTTAACCTGAATACTGAGGTTTTACTTTAGAAGAAACAACTCATTCATTGTAACTTAAGATGATCCAAACAAAGTAAGGGAAGCAATGCCAAATGCTTTCATTTACTTAAAATTATTTGGCAGAGAATCCGGCACTTTAATGATGGTCTGGGCCTGGCTGGGGCGATGGCACGCGTGCCCACAGAGAGGGCTCTGAGTGCCACCTCTGGCAACTTTTATGCATCCATTTCCAAAAGGCTTTTTCAAAGAGAGGGTAGGACGTTGTTCATACATGCAATACTGCCACTCCAGTATAAATATCCAAAATTCTCATTGCACGTCAATGAAGATCACCCCTCCCCCTGCAGTAAGTACCTGCCTCCCCTCCCCCCGCCAATGCCACTTGTGAGAATTTGGGATATTCATACTGGAGTGGCGGTATTGCATGTATGGACGATGTCCTATCCCCTCTTTAAAAAAGCTTTTTGAAAATGGATGTGTAGAGGCCGGCAGGCTCCGTCAGAGGTGGAACGGCAGTGCCCTTTCTACAGTCTCCGTTGCACGCACTTTGAAATTGTGTTGTTTGAAAGACTTACCTGCTGTGCTTTGAAAACAGTTAACTGTTTTTGAAAGACCCAAGTGCTGTATTTTGAAAACAACGAATTGACGACGTTATTCGACACAGGCAATTAATTCCTTTAGATATATTGGATGAAACTGGAAATGGTTACGGACTGAATATATACGTATTAGACTTTGGAATTATTGTATGTATAGAGTACATGGATATTAGTATCTTTTAAAAGTGTTCAATATTTATAACATATTCCTTGTCATTTGCTTCACTTTCCCTCCCCCTTGTATTTAACCTTCAGGTGGGGCCTGGAGATCTCCCACTATTACACTTGATCTCTTTGCAGAGGTCCCTCCCCAGACCCCTGCGCTCTCCAGGCTCCACCCCCAGAATCTCCAGCGATTTCCCAACTCCGAGCTGGTAGCCCTAGATACCATAGAGTCTGCCTTCTGTAGCTGCCATGTCCTCCAGAGAAACTGATCTCTATAGTCTGGAGATTAGTTGTAGAAAATGCCTAGCAGGAACTCATTAGCATAATAGGCCACACCCCTGATTGCACCGCTCATTAGCGTATTAGGCCACACCCCCATGTTACGAGAAGTGTGGTCATCCAGCCACACCCACCTTTTGCTTCTTATTCTGTTTACCTTGTCTGTTGTCCAAACCCAGGGCTTTTTTTGTAGCAGGAACTCCTTTGCATGTTAGGCCACACACCCCTAATGTAGCCAATCCTAATGAGTTTCTGCTGTTGGGTGTGGCCTGTTATGCTAATGAGTCCCTGCTGGGCGTGGCCAACTTGGGAGCCAGCCGGAACTCCGTTCCTCTGTGTTCCTGCCCAAAAATAGCCCTGGTTGTAATTCTGGGGGCGCTCCAGGCCCCACCTCGGGTTTGGCAGCGCAACTCCTGATGCAGCTTTGAGCTGGGCGAGAGCCTACTAGGTCAGTGGTGCTCAGCCTTTTCTACCTTACGTCCCGCTGATCTTCTATCCCAACCATCCCTCTGATTGCTCCTATCAAAGAACCTCAGAAATAGAACTAAAAGACCGCACTTTTCCAAGGAGGACAATTTGTATGTTAATTGGCTTTCAGTTAGTCTACTGATCGTCTATAGTTTGACCATAAACGTAGGCAGTACTGCTGTCAGGAGTAGACTTTATCGCTGTAGCTTTAAACCGCAAACAAGCAAAAATAATAACTCCATTCGCAGTCGAGAAGCGTAAGAACACTGTTAAAAATAAATTTTACTGTCGTGGTAATTATAATATACTAAATAAAATAATTGCAGCAGTTGTATTATTGGGAATGCGGGGGAATGAGCTCTTAGTAATTGTTATGGAAACCCTTGTGTCCCACCAGTGGTACATGTACATGTACCTCTGGTCGAGAACCACCCTGCTAGCTAAATAAATAGTGGAGCCCTCCCCATGGGTTGTGTTGTGTTTCTGTGGGCCCCCTTGATTCAGCTCTGCAGGAGGATTGTGGACCTCTGACACAACTTTGGGAAGATGACAATGGAGTGCTTTCCAGGCCTAGCTTAGCAGTGGGGGTGGTGGGCTTCCAGAGCCTCCCTGTCCTGATACCTGGGTCCTGGTTCTCACGCTTCTTGGGGCTTCTGGAGTTATAGGATGCTTCCATTTGTTCCTAGAGCGTTCCAGGTTCGGAAAGGCTAGTCCTTGCTTCATTTTCCTCTACTTAACACCAGGTGGTTAGAGGAAATAGTTAACTGAGGTTCATAAGAGCTGAGGTTCCTAGAGCGTTCCAGGTTCGGAAAGGCTAGTCCTTGCTTCATTTTCCTCTACTTAACACCAGGTGGTTAGAGGAGGAGGAGGAGGAGATTGGATTTATACCCCACCCTTCACTTGGAGTCTCAGAGCGGCTTACAAACACCTTTCCCTTCCCCTCCCCACAACAGACACCCTGTGAGGTGGGTGGGGCTGAGAGAACTCGAACACAAACTGCTCTTTTTCAAGGACAGCTGTGCCAGAGCTTGTGACTGACCCAAGGTCACACCAGCAGCTGCAAGTGGAGCAGTGGGGAATCAAACCCGGTTCTCCCAGATTAGAGTCCACACACGTAAACACTACACCAAATCACTACACCACACACTTAACCACTACACCAAATAGTTAACTGAGGTTCATAAGATAACATACGGGCAGCGCTTTGCAGGGCTTGTGGCGCCCTAGATGAGTGTGCAGTATTCTTGTCGCTCTCCATAGCAGGATGCCGGTCAGGAATGTGGCTTGACCGAGGATGATACTAAGGGGAAAGGGTTTCCAAGGTGACCTCTCTGCAGATACCCTTCGCCAGGCATACTTCATACACTGGCTTATAAAACCTGTGGCGTCTGCTAGAAGTTTTCCGGCAGTGGAATCCCACATAAATGCCAGGTGGCTCCGTATTTGCCAGCCGGAAGGCTTTACGTCTTCCCTCCGGGCAGCACTCCCGTTGCATGACAGAGAAATATTCCCTTCCCACTCTCATTCCCTAGATAGCACAGCTGTTGTGGGAGTGTTGGGGGGAGCTGGTTGCACAAATATCCTGAGCACCTCCTGAGTACTGACTGCAGCATGAGCATAGGCAAGCGATCCCATGTTGTCTGGGGTAAAGAAAGCTTTGCTTGAGATTTTGGGAGACTTTGGATTTCTGCAGTCTCAAGCACACGGGCTGAGGTCTCTGTGCATCATGGTAGCGGTGGGCAGATTTCCCAGTTTCCAGTGGGGGACACTTAGCGCTTGTTGGTCGCCGAGGTTCTGGTACAGGGCACTGGGCTGATCCGGCATTTTGACTTTCCGTGGTCTTAAGCATGAGCACATACTTAGGAAAGCTGGAGATCAGTCAGGTGGGGTAGCCCTGTTGGTCCGGAACCGCAGAACAAAGTTTGAGTCCAGTGGGGCACCTTTAAGACCAACAAAGTTTAATTCCAGGTATAAGCTTTCGTCTGCACGTGCCACGGCCGCGTGTAAAAAGTACTTCTTTGCCCACCACTAGTCTAGGTTCTGTTTTACAGATGAGGGCAGTGGCTCAACATTGTGCCACGGTCCCGTGTGGGCACCACACATCTCACAAAGGGACTAGAGTGTCAGAAGAGTTGAGATCTAGAGATTGCCGTGAGTCAGAAGGAAGATGCGCTGCCTTTGGAATGAGGCGAGGAGCGACCCCTTTGGGGAAGGAGGCTACGGAATGTAGAAAGGATTAATGTGCTTTGGAGGTGGGGGAGTTGCGTCCCTGCCATTCCGTTGCTATGGACACGCAGGAGAGGGGCTGTTTTTGCAAGAACTTGTATAGCTTCAGTATCCCGGGCCCATTTCAGACAGGCGGTATAATCAGATGGTAAAGCTCTTTGGGGAGTATGCTAATTCAGGCAGGTTTCCGGGCCTGCGATTTTTGCCTCCTCTGTGCTTCCTTCGGAGAGGGTTGAAATAAACCTGACCTGCTAATATGAGATCCGGATATAAAACAGTTTCAAGCCATTGTTCTGCAGTAGAACGGCTTGGTTTAAGTCCCGCAACACCTTCGAGACAGACAAGATTTTGGGAGTCGATAGCCGATAGTCATAGCCGATAAAGGGAGTCTTGTCTCGACTCTCGAAAACTTATACCCCGAAAATCTTGTCTGTCTCAAAGGTGTGATCAGACTCAAACCTAGCATATGTAAAACAGCATCTGTCGAAAGGCGGGGAGAAAATACGAGCACTCTTTGAAGCGCCATATTTTGCAGCCTCGGACGTCGATATAAAAACCTGGATCTGATGCCGACTACAGAAACAGAGATAACTGGTACAATCGCCTGGAATTTCACTGTAAAAGTCGCACTGGACTGGTGAAAGAATATTATTAATCCAGCAGAGAAAAAGAGCCTGCTGTGTTGAAGGCAGCACGGAGTCATTCTAAGCCTCTGTGTATATAGTGACATTGTGGAGGGGTGGTGAAGGAGATATATGTATATATTTCCCCCCACCCACCCATGTTCTGAAGCAATACTGTCTAGGAAAAGCTTTGCCCGTTTAATTCCTGGTGAGAGCCCTTTCCAGGTTAGACTTCAGGTCGAGTACGAACGGAGCATTATAGTACTGTTAATCTGCGTTCTCGCATTTTCCGTTTCAAGATGGCATCCACGGCGGGATGCATCAGGACAGCATGCAAGGATATCACCAGCCTTACGAGCACTGCAACATTAAACAGGAGAATGAAGCTGGGTACGAGAGAAGGCCTCTAGACTACGATCGCCCTAGCTTGCGTCCAGGTAAGACCGAGTGTTTTAAGAATTGCTCTCTCTTTTTTTTTTTTACATGGACAGGCGCTGTAGATATTTCTGCATTTGGTCTGACCGAGGCGCGCTCTCTAACTCCAGAGAGAGACTTTGGGAGAAAACCAGGTTGTAAATATTTAAAATTTCCTCCGCCGGATCAATAAATAGCCCCCCAAAGAAAGCAGTACTCTTTTTTTTAACTGCAAAACAGCTGTAGAGACGGTGCATGTGAGTGGGAGGAGGCCACCAGCCCTGTAGGCTGTATACGCTCATGCGCACTTTCCCCCACAGGGGTGTTGGTAGCGTCTCTCTGCCGTCATAAATTGCCCTTCATCCACCCCCTTTTAACGTGGGCCTAGCCAGCCACTGTTAGTACTTATCAATGCTCCCTCTAAACTGTGGAGTCCTGTGAGCAAAAATTCCACTTTGTGAGCGACTGGCATTAAAGTTGTGAACAAGCGATTTGGCTGCTGCATAAATTAGTTTGCTCTGGAGCCATCCTTCCTGAGCTAAGACAAACGTGTGAGCTAGAGGCTAAAAAACTGTGAGGTAGCTCACACTAACTCAGCTTAGAGGGAACACTGGCACTTATGGGTTGTTGTTTTTTTTTTAAGCTTTTTGCTCCTGTGGGAGAAAACAATGTGTGTGTTTAGAGATACAGTTTTGAGCAGGGGTGTACCTAGTGTTCCCTCTAAGCTGAGTTAGTGTGAGCTAGCTCACAGTTTTTAAGTCTCTGGCTCACACATTTTTGTCTTCGCTCAGGAAGGATGGCTCCAGAACGCACCAATTTATGCAGTAGCCAAATCATCTGCTCACAACTTTAATGCCAGTAGCTCACAAAGTAGAATTTTTTGCTCAAAGGACTCCGTAGCTTAGAGGGAACATTGGTACCTACCTGTGCTAAATCCAGTGTCTAGGTCAAGGATCGCCGACATGGTGCCCGTGGATGCCACGGCGCCTTGCTGACCCGTTTCCTGGCGCATGAGATGGGCCAGGTGTGGCTTTTGCTCCGATTGGCCGTGCAGAGCGTAAAAAAAAAAAAAGGCTGAGTTAGACTCCACCGCTTAGAGGGAGCATCGGTCACGGAGCACACTTTGCCCTTTTCCAGGCACACCCTGCATTTCCAGCCCACTTCTGTCCCACAGAATTCGGCAGGAATTGAACCGGGTCTGATGTACCTGGCCCCCCAGTTCCCTTGCCCGCATAGCCTGCTCTTGGGCTTTGCAGACCGCGATTGAATTGGAGCCATTAGGAGAGGGTACGGCACAGCAAACGGACATTAAATAGGTAGTCCCATTGACGGGGACCGCATTTACTTTGGATGCTGTCCGTGATCACTACCGGACGCCTTCGCATGCCGGATTGGAGCCAAGCTGTTTGGCACACAGGGCCCCCAGCGGGCCCATCTCTCAGGATCCCGTCAGCAGGTCCTTCGCCGTGTGTCTCCGGAGCGGTTGTTTTCTCCTTCACCGAAATGCGCTGTTTGTTCTCCGGTGCTTAAATGCAGACATGAAGCTGGAAGTGAAGGCAGAGGAGACGGGCCTGGGCTACCACACGGGAGCCTCCGGTCACAACGCCCCTTCGGGGTACGGCCCGTCGGGCCAGAACTACAACACTTCCGGCTACGGCGGCTCCGGTTCGAGTTACGGCGCGCCTCCCTCCGGCTTTGGCTCCTCCGACTCATCTCAGTCCTGGCAGCAGCAACCGCAGCAAGGCCGGAAGAGGCCATTCGAGGAGACGAGGGGGCGCGGCTACTATGAACACAGAGAGGATAAAAGGTGCGTTCAGGCAAGTCTTTGGAGGAACGTCGGCAGTCGCCGCTTCTCCCACCTCGGCCGCTTCTTTTTATCGGTTGGTAGGTGGGGAGGGTTTAGGAGAAACTGAGAGTGGTGCCTCGGAACCACTCGAAGCAGAGAGAGGGTGGCGTCTTTCAGAATCGCGGAGTTGGAAGGGAGCTCCAGGGTCCTGTAGTCCAGGGGCGGCCAAACTGTGGCTCGGGAGCCACATGCGGCTCTTTCATCAAGTGGATGAACGGGGCATGCATTTGCGTTCTCTCTCTTCCAGGGGCCGATCTCCTCAGCCGCCCGCCGAGGATGACGAGGAAGACTTTGACGACGCGCTGGTGGCCATCGACACCTGTGAGTCTTGGGACCGGCAGCCGTGTGCTGTCCCTGTTCTTGTTCTCTTTGTAGTTCGTGCTGAAAGGAGGCACCTGATTGAATCTCTGTAATGATTTCATGTTTTGGTGTGTGTGTGTGTTTTTTAAAAAAATGTTTAGTCTGACTGCAGTACTGTAATAATGAATTCATGTTTTGGTGTGTGTATTTTTTAAAAAAATGTTAAGTCTGACTGCAGTACTGTAAGAAGAGTGATAGAGGGAGACAAGTGTGATGTGATTGGCTGATGACTGAGAGTGTGGGAGGAGGGGTGTCTATGAGAGTGATTCTGTGTGTGAAGTTTGAAGAGACAGCATAGTCTGTGATTATGGGAGTTTTTGAGTATTCTGTGTGAATAAAACAGTTTAGTCTGTGTGAATATGGGTTTTGAGTCTGTTCTATGTGAATAAGACAAGAGTTCAGCCTGTGTGGCTATATAGATGAGAGAGAGATAAGACTGAGTGTCTGTGGAGTTTGGGGAGTTTGAGAGACTGTGACACCAAGCTTTGCCAGTTAAATTTACAAGTCCCTTTCATCAGCAGCAGTTCAAAATAACCAGAAACCTATTTTGTTCTTTATTAAATAAATCATTATTTGTTTAAACTTATCCCAGCAATCAGAATAGTCCTTCCTCAGGGCCACATAGTCCTCTGAAGTGCCCAGACCCTCGGTCATTCTACCAAAAGAGAGAGATTTCGAATTTTTAATTCCTGGTGGCAGCAGAAATCTACCAAGCTTAGGTACACAGAGAGTGTTTTTAAAGATAAAAACAGTCCCCCCAATAAGCGAGGATGCCACAGTCTCCCTTCATGCCCCACTGCATCTTGATGTCGGGGCGCTGCTCTCATAGGGTGTGACAAGGCGGTAGCTGCAGGGGG